>NC_134834.1:16237026-16365777 GCF_004210375.1 Tachypleus tridentatus
TGTGTACACACACACACAGTCTCTCTCTATGTATATATATGTATACACACACAGTCTCTCTATGTATATATGTGTATACACACACACAGTCTCTCTCTATGTATATATATGTATACACACACAGTCTCTCTCTATGTATATATATGTATACACACACACAGAGTCTCTCTCTTTATGTATATATATGTATACACACACACAGTCTCTCTCTATGTATATATATGTATACACACACACAGAGTCTCTCTCTTTATGTATATATATGTATACACACACACAGAGTCTCTCTCTATGTATATATATGTGTACACACACACAGTCTCAACTCTATGTATATATATATGTGTATGTATATATATGTATACACACACACAGAGTCTCTCTCTATGTATATATATGTATACACATACAGTCTCTCTCTATGTATATATATGTATACACAGAGTCTCCCTCTATGTATATATATGTATACACACACAGTCTCTCTCTATGTATATATATGTATACACAGAGTCTCCCTCTATGTATATATATGTACACACACAAAGTCTCTCTCTATGTATATATATGTGTACACACACACAGAGTCTCTCTCTTTATGTATATATATGTACACACACACACAGTCTCTCTCTATGTATATATATGTACACACACAAAGTCTCTCTCTATGTATATATATGTGTACACACACACAAAGTCTCTCTCTATGTATATATATGTGTACACACACACACAGTCTCTCTCTATGTATATATATGTGTACACACACACACAGTCTCTCTCTATGTATATATATATATATACACACACACAGTCTCTCTCTATGTATATATATGTATGTACACACACAGTCTCTCTCTATGTATATATATGTATACACACACACAGTCTCTCTCTATGTATATATATATGTATACACACACACAGTCTCTCTCTATGTATATATATGTATACACACACACAGAGTCTCTCTCTATGTATATATATGTATACACACACAGTCTCTCTCTATGTATATATATGTATACACACACACAGTCTCTCTATGTATATATATGTATACACAGAGTCTCCCTCTATGTATATATATGTATACACACACACACACAGTCCCTCTCTCTATGTATATATATGTATACACACACACAAAGTCTCTCTCTATGTATATATATGTATACACACACACACAGTCTCTCTCTCTATGTATATATATGTATACACACACACAGTCTCTCTCTATGTATATATATGTGTACACACACACACAGTCTCTCTATGTATATATATGTATACACACACAGTCTCTCTCTATATATATATACACACACAGTCTCTCTATGTATATATGTGTACATACACACACAGTCTCTCTCTATGTATATATATGTATACACACACAGTCTCTCTCTATGTATATATATGCATACACACACAGTCTCTCTCTATGTATATATATGTATACACACACAGTCTCTCTCTATGTATATATATGTATACATACACACACAGTCTCTCTCTTTATGTATATATATGTATACACACACAGTCTCTCTCTCTATGTATATATATGTATATACACACACAGTCTCTCTCTATGTATATATATGTATACACACACACAGTCTCTCTCTATGTTTATATATGCATACACACACAGTCTCTCTCTTTATGTATATATATGTATACACACACACAGTCTCTCTCTATGTTTATATATGTGTACACACACAGAGTCTCTCTTTATGTATATATATGTATACACACACACAGTCTCTCTCTATGTTTATATATGCATACACACACAGTCTCTCTCTATGTATATATATGTATACACACACAGTCTCTCTCTATGTATATATATATATACATACACACACAGTCTCTCTCTCTATGTATATATATGTATACACACACAGTCTCTATGTATATATATGTATACATACACACACAGTCTCTCTCTTTATGTATATATATGTATACACACACAGAGTCTCTCTCCATGTATATATATGTATACACACACAGTTTCTCTCTTTATGTATATATATGTATACACACACAGAGTCTCTCTCCATGTATATATAAGTATACACACACACACACGTTTAACAGTTTTTGTTGTTATTGTTTGGTTAGTTGTTTATTTCATACACATATTCAGTGTGTATAAAAACAGTAAGGATGTGGCAAACGAACTAATGTTTCATCTGTTGCCACCAGGAGGCTACTATTAATTACATTTCATTTAACACCTTGTCTTGCATCATGTGATTAATTTACTGAAGTCACGCACAAGTAAAATTACATCAGATCTGTAAGCTTTAGTGTTTAACACGTTTAAAGTTTTTTATTTCATAGACGCAGGAAGAATAACTTATTTCTGGTAGTTTATTGTAGAGATAAAAAACCAACGGTTGGTTTTGTTCAATGTAAACACGAGCAATGTCGTTGGGAAGTTCGAGGAATCGACAACAAACGTAACCGATTTATTCTCTTTAAATGTTAGAAGTAAAATGTCTAAACTTTTGAGTATAGCTACATGGACAACTGAGACTAGCCGTAAGTTTCTGGTGTGTGTTTCTTATAGCAAAGCCAAATCGATCTGAGGGTCGCAGGTTCGAATCCTTGTAACACCAAAGGTGCTCGCCCTTTCAGCCGTGGGAGCGTTATAACGTGACGATCAATCCCACTATTCGTTGGTAAAAGAGTAGCCCAAGAGTTGGCGGTTGGTGGTGATGACTAGCTGCCTTCCCTTTAGTCTTACACTGCTAAATTAGGGACGGCTAGCGCAGATAGCTCTCGAGTAGCTTTGCGCGAACTTCAAAAGCAAACAAACAAACACTGGGGACTTGTGTTACCTATACCAGATATTAAGAATACATGTTGTACGTCTCGTGTTTAAACTGATAACGTACACATTTTTGTTGTTGTTGTTGGGATGTTGCTGTTGTGATTTATCAAATGATAACTTTCTTTTGTGAGAGCTGAACAGTTAAACATTAACTGCATGGTGCAGGTGGTTTAACATGTTGTGCACGGGAAGAGAGCAAGTGGTTTAACGCATCGTACATGGAAAGGTTTGTTTTTTTTATTACTGTTGTTTTCTTCTGATGAATACTTAGTGTTTGTTCTCCCAAAAGTTCGTCTGTTTGTTTCGGAACTCCGAGTAAAGCCCAACATAAGTTAATCTGCGCTAGATCAGAAGAAAGGCAGTTAGTTAACGACACACACCACCATCTCTCGGGCTACACTAATTGAGTAGTGAGGCTTGACCATAACTCTGATAAGGCACCTTTCGGCTCCAAAGTGCTGCGCGAGAATTTGTGCCAACGAGTCGCGAACCGTGAATTATCGGATTCGCATATCTAAATACTACACAATCTAAAGCCTGAGTTTGTTGTACAGATTGATTTAGCCAAATGGAGGAACACGGAGGGACAGTCCACATCTCCCCCCCCCCCCCGAGATAATTTTAGATATGGATATATTGTTTCACGTGTACTTCTTGTAACTGGCAAAGAGTCTGTTTTTTTATTAAGCATAAATCTAAAGAATAGGTCACCTGTGCTCTGCCCACTACATATATCGAAACCTGAATTTTAGCATTGTAAGCGGTGAGACTTTCCGCTGAGCCATCGGGAAAGGGTGCTGACGTGTTGTGTCACAGCTTAAATAGAGATGAGAGGTGACATCGCTTTAAGTAGTAAAACTCTATTTGTTTTTTTGTTTTTTTTTACCTGATTCTTAAGAATATGTGTATTTTGTATGGTTTACGTATCGTATCATAACTAAATCATTTTCAGAGCGGTGCATTTGTCAGAGAAAGAAGGAAAAGCAAAGAAGTTTTGTTTATACGAAGTCCGGTAACCTATTTTCAATTTAGCAGTAAGAACCCCTCATATTCTTCCCACACTCCACCCCATCATTCAACAAAATTTCTGGTTACGCCAGTCCTTTTGGGAGAGAAATAGCAGACGTGGCAAATATCCCCTTCCCTCCCTCTGTACACACACACACACACCAGTGACTCAGTGTTTGGTTTGGTTTTTTTAAATTTGCACAAAGCTACTGAGGGCTATCTGCGCCAGCCGTCCCTAATTTAGCAGTGTAAGACTAGAGGGAAGGCAACTAGTCATCACCACCCACCGCCAACTCTTGGGCTACTCTTTTACCAACAACTAGTGGGATTGACCGTCACATTATAACGCCCCCACGGCTGAAAGGGTAAGTATGTTTGGCGCGACGGGATGCGAACCCGCGACCCTCAAATTACGAGTCGCACGCCTTAACACGCTTGGCCATGCCGGGCCGAGTCAGTGTTAACTCTGAGGGCTTATAAAGGTGAAAACCGAGTTTCGCTAATAGCGTTGGGCACGGTACAGATGGTCCAAAACAAACCCATGATAATGTTAAAATGTAAAACTGCGTGAAGTACCAAAATGAATGAATAATTAAACAAATAACCATATATTTGTATACTACGATAACCGCCATATTTGTGGGTCAGTGTTAAACCTATAGGCTTATGACGCTAAACATCGGGTTTCGATACCTGCGGTGGAAAGAGTACAGATAGCCCATTTATAAGGATTGTTTGTTTGTTTTGAATTTCGCGCAAAGCTACATGAGTGCTATCTACGCTAGCTGTCCGTAATTTAGCAGTGTAAGAATGGAGGGAAGGCAGCTAGTCATTACCATCCACCGCCACTTCTTGGGCTACTCTTTTACCAACGAATTGTGGAATTGACCGTAACATTATAACGCCCCACGGCTGAAAGGGCAAGCATATTTTGGTGTGACGGGGATTCGATCCCGAGACTCTCAGACTAGGCATTAATAAGAAAACCCAAACCAAGCTATCTTCGTGGAATAAACTCTCGAATTTCAACGTTGTATGTCCCTAAACTTGCCGTTGTTCCACCACAGCATACAGAACATCTAAATAAACGGCTTTGTTATTTCCCGAGCATTTTGCTTTTCTATACTAAATAATTTACTCGAACCTGAAATTACCGTCAATATAATATCTTCCCGTGGAAATGTCGCGGAAGTCCATTCTTGATCGCTTACTCATAGAAAACCAGTGAACAAGTTTCCTATTACAAATCACCTAGCGGTGAACTGAATCTTTACGATTTAGAAAATATAGTCCCCTCTTTCTAGTGCGAACCCTTGTTTGGTATTGGACCCGTCCACTTCCTTTGTCACTCACCTCGAGTCTCGTTGCATGTTAAGATACATAGTTGTGCTTAAGTGTTAGGAAGAAGACATTGTTTGCGTTGTGCATACGAAATCAAACTGTGAGTGCTTTATTTTTCATTTCTTGTGTTGTTTTCATTGGGTAGCTCCCCTGGTGTCAGCGTTAGTTTTAGAATTAATTCTAAATGTGTTTCTGTTAGGCCTGTGATCGAGTGTCGATTTCACGGTTTTAATTCATCAGTTTCACGTGTTTTGTTTTTTTTAATCATGAAATTGTAACATTTGGTCGTTAATGTGAAAGAAACTTTACTTCGTTTATATATTTGTAGAAAGTGAAATTTTACAAATTTAAAACGAACTGATATTGCTCAAAACATTTTAGAGGTCTGTGTTCGTGCGGTTCGTTTGTTGTTTTTGTTTTCTTACACTAACAAGTTGTAACTGACATAAATGCCCATTTCTTGTTCTATACCAGCAAACCGTTTGATTAGTAATTTTAAATAAGTTTTAATCTAACTCTTCTAAAGGCACTTTAAGTTCATTTCGAGTGAAACTTCCGAGAAAGGGTGGAACACCAGAACTTTCTTTCTACTAGTAGCCGGGTCCTTTCTTTTTTAATGTAGAAGGGAAAATGTTCCTGAGGTTATAAGTTCGTAGAAGTATAAACCTTGCTGCGAAAATAGGTACCGTTAGGCTAAGAAAGAAGCAAAGCCAAATGAGATTGGAGTTTTAGAAGTTAACACTAATGTGTAGGGCTAACTAAATGGGACTGTGCTTTCGTCACGTAGTATGGAAACGTTTATCTCCAACTGCTCTCGTTATTGGTTGTACCGGCATCTCGTCTGACGTTTCCTTGATTGACGACCCAGGTGACGATAGCAGCACAAAATAAAGTTTCGGGGAAGAACCAGAAAGAAAAAGAGAAACCCGGTTTCGACTTACGTCTTTATTCAGTAAGGATTACCTCAAACGGTGTAACATCTCCTGTCCCCATTCGCACCGTAATTAGGAATAGCTGAATAACTTGTCTGAACGTGAATAGTGGGACCAATATCTTATCGGTACGTTTAACCCCGAGCATAGAGGTATTGCTTTTGTTTTTTTGTTTTGAATTTCGCGCAAAGTTACTCGAGGTCTATCTGCGCTAGCCGTCCCTAATTTAGCAGCGTAAGACTATAGGGAAGGCAGGTGGTCATCACCACCCACCGCCAACTCTTGAGCTACTCTTTTACCAACGAATAGTGGGATTGACCGTCACATTATAACGCCCCCACAGCTGAAAAGGCGAGCATATTTTGGTGCGAGGGGGATTCGAACCCGCGACCATCAGATGACGAGCCTTAACCCACCTAGCTATGCCGGTCCCTTACGACGGGTTACAGCCCGAATGTGAAAAAATTAGACAGACTTGTCTGGCTGGTCGTATCGAACTAATTCGTTACTTTTAACTTAATCAAACCCACTGTTCACGCGTGATTTGAAACATTTATAAGTTCTAGGTTCAAGTGTAGTATAGGACAAAAAAGAACATAGTAATAATTGATTATTGTGTAAAATCGGGCCCCGGCACGATCAGGTGGTTAAGGCGATCGACTCGTAATCCGAGGGTCGCGGGTTAGAATCCCCGTCACATCAAATATGCTCGCCCTTTCAGCCGTGGGGACGTTATAATGTACGGGAAATCCCACTATTCGTTGGTAAAAGAGTAGCCCAAGAGTGGGTGGTGGGTGGTGATGACTAGTAAATTGGGGGCGACTAGCGCAGATAGCTCTCGTGTAGCTTTGCGCGAAATTCAAAACAAATCAAAGTAAAAAGTTTCCTTTACACCTTTGCCAGTAACGTAAAACTAAGTTGAAAGCACAAAAAGTAGAGAGAAAAGCTATCATTCGTTTCTACATAATTTAATGTCTTCCTCAGTGCACGGCTATTGTTTCATTTGATCCACGGTAGATTATTATGTACAATTACAGAAGTAACACGTGGTATTCAAGTGGCATCCGTAACTGTGTCCGCGTGACTTTTGCCGCCTAAGTTACGCTAGGACTCGTGAACAATTTGTTATTGAGTTTCCAAAGAATGTGTTTTTTTGTGAAAGAATGTGCTGTGCTAAGCTTGAATCGTCGACCTGGCAGAGGTTAACATAATTTTTATATGTGTAAAAACGCCTGGTATGATTTGAAAAAATTCCATGCGGAGGAGCGAACAACGTTTCGACCTTCTTCGGTCATCGTCAGGGTCATTGTTTCCGATGAAACGTACTTTGAAATAGAATCATGAAGACACACGTGAGTTCTGTGTATCCAGTTAGGCTTAGATACATATAATGAAGCCTGTAATGAAGGTAGACGTTTTGTACGTATCATTTCCATTTGATGATGTGCTTGTGAGGCTGGGAAAGCAACTTTAGGAGACTTGTATTGACTTAAATGTCCCATAGATACACATTCCACATGCTTAAACAAGCTATGCATATTCAAGTAGAGCTTTCAAGCAGGCGTGATAAAATTACAATCGTTAATTGTCCGTTTTTGTGGCCAGGTGGTTAAAGCGCTCGACTCGTAATCCGAGGGTCGCGGGTTCTAATCCCCGTCACACCGAATATGCTCGCCCTCTCAATCGTGGGGACGTTATAATGTGACAGTCAATCCCACTATCCTCTGGCAAAAGAGTAGCCCAAGAGTTGGCGGTGGGTGGTGATGACTAGCTGCCTTCCCTCTAGCCCTACACTGCACGATTAGGGACGGCTAGCGCAGATAGTCCTCGTGTAGCTTTGCGCGAAATTAAAAAGAAACCCGTTTTTGCGCGATTTCTCGATAAAGGTGTTAATTGAATGAATACTGCGTACAAGTTTTAAACAATTAGATCGTTAAGTGTTACTAACACTTAGCACTATCGCGCTCGGAAACGTGGTACTGCATGAACGTGTTCGGTTTCGAATTTTACGCAGGTTTTACTTAAACATACGCATTGCTGGAAAAAAAAAAATCCTACTCTACACACAATAACGCATTCCACACGTGCCGGACTAGCTCGAGCTCACCACGTAATGTCAGTGAGGCGGCTGTTAATTGGCGGCAGCTCGCTCGTCCAACAGTAGTATATTACAGAGCATGCGTGGGTAAACAGAAAGTATGGTACTGACTGCTGCGTTGTATCTTTTAACACTCCTACGAAAAGTGGGGCTTGAAAGGTTATTAATATCAGGCTAATAATTTTGTGTTTAAATGAAATTGCCATTTAAATCCATTAATGAATGGATTAACGAGATTCCCACTGTCCCTATCTACTATCTAGCGAAACCACAGCCAGGGGAACTGGCTTAGAGAAATCAGGACTAGAAACGTTTTTTCGTTGGAGTGTTAATAACTGGAACGTGATTAAACAAACATGCCTTTTTAACTTGGTTCCTCATAAGGGAAAGCTGTATCGATCGTAAGTGTTTGTAACGTTATACGTCCAGAAAGTATACCCAAATTTGGCACATTTTTGATAGTAACTTCACAGAATGTTTTTGTTTGCTCACCCATAGTTGGAAGTTGGGTACAGTTACAAAAATTCCACCATTAATAGTTGTGTAACCTTCACGTTGGTTTGTTTGTTTTACTGCAAAGTTGCGTAACAGGGTCACCTATTCTGTGTTCTCCGTGGAGATTTGCTCCTCAGTGGTTCAGCGGTAAATTCTGAAGGCTTATAACGCTACAAAACGAGTTTCGATACCCGTGATGGGGCACATAACATATATGCTATTACCTAGCTATGCGCTTGACAACATCGAAAACAAACTATGAGAATCGAACGCCGATTCTAGCGTTATAAGCCCTAAAGCCTACCGCTGAACCATTGACAACATCGAAAATAAACTATGAGAATCGAACGCCGATTCTAGCGTTATAAGCCCTAAAGCCTACCGCTGAACCACGGTGAAACAACTAATTTTGTATCGACGAAAGCTGTGTCCTTTCGTTTAAAACCGTCTTGGGGTTCCTGTTTGATAAAGCCCCCCACCCCACCCTGCTTAGTCTTACAGATCAGACATTCACAAACGTAACTTTTGTTAACGCAAAAAGCTCCTTTGTTATTTTAAATTAGTTTTGTTTTGAAAACAAACCAACAAAATCTAGTCACAGAATCAGCACTGTCGTATCTGTGAGATGGCTGCGGCTCATCGTCTTAATTATTTTTAAAGTAATGCAATTCTACTTCTTTACCAAGACAACGGAGTGATTTAAAATATACCCAGCAAGCAGAATCGATGGGAATATTTTCTGTCGCACAAGAACACGAAAATTCCAGAAGCGTTGCGAGACACAAAACATAAACGAAGCAGTTTATTGTATACTTGCATAATTTCGCCCTCTGTCAATCGAGAAAAATATTCGCTTCATTAGGACGTAGCTTCTGTTTTCATTCAACAAATACAATTCTGTACTTAACTGTTTCGCAGATTTTGGGTTCGACAAGTTACGCATTTTTTCTCCACCAGGGCAAAACAGTAATTTGTCGGAGAACAAATTATTGATGTTTTCCTATTGTAAAGTTACGCAGTGGTCTGTCTCTCTGCGCTCTGCCCTTTACTGACATAGTATTTTAGCGTTGTACATCCGTAACCGTTTTGACTTACCCACCGGAAACAAACAAAAGTTTCGAAGCGTTGTGCCCTAAGTGTTTGCAATAAGCAAAAAGCGGACTGTAATTAGATGTGGAAAATTATGGACTGGATAATTTTTTTTTTTGTCAAGAGAGTAGAAAAATAATGGTTTATTGAGGACGAAGAACCAAATTACCATGGCAACCAGTTGGGCACAAAGATATACAATAGGCAATCTATGCTCTGCTCACCACGAGTATCAAAACCTGATTTCTAGCTTTGTAAGTTCTGAGGCATACCGCTGTGTCACTAGGGGGCAGTTTCTCTTTGATTTAGCTGGTTTTATTTATTTTTCCGTCTATTTTGAAACACCTATCTTTGGTTGTAATAAAACATTTTCTACTGGATGACATCTTTTTATTGTTCCTGTTTAGTATCCTGCTTCCGGTAACTGAGGAAAAAAATCGTGAATTTATATAGTTCGTTTATGACCCTAAAAGATGTTTAAATTTTTTAAAATATTACAATGGCTAACGAACAGCAGAGAAAGAGAAGTTGAATAAGAAAACTGGGATGGGATAGGCATGGCTCAGTGGTTAGCATGCTGGACAGTCCACGACCTGTCGTCGCCAAACTGCGTTCAAACCCCACTATTCAACAAAAGTAGCCAAACAAATGGCGGTGGGCACTTTAAGAGGTAAAGTAATATACTATAAAATCAAGTAGCTGTTTGTGTATCTTTAAAAGAAGCTGGGATGGAACCTGAACTAAGTAAAGATAAACAAAAGCACTGTCCAGGAAATATGAGGTAGTCATATGATAAGGGAACAACAACTTTCTCTGATGGAAGTCTAGAGGAACTCGAAGGATTTGTTACTCGGTTGGATACTTAGAATTTGAAAATTAAACCTCAGGACAAGACATGTTTTACGTGTAACTTAAAGAGGCATATTATCAGGATCTTTAGGTGATAGAAACTGTTCAAGAAAGATGACCATAATAGATCAATACCGTGTAATTCTGAGTAGGTCATCTGTTCCATTTGTGACGAGTGGTGAATTATCTTACGAAATCAGCCCACAAGTCAGCGGATTCACTAATGACAAACTTCACTGATGAGAATCATTATGTCAATTGAAGGCGGATTCACTAATGACAAACTTCACTGATGAGAATCATTATGTTAATTGAAGGAGGATTCACTAATGACAAACTTCACTGATGAGAATCTTTATGTCAATTGAAGGTAACGTTACAGCTGCACTCATGCTACCCGATCTGGCAATTATTATAAATTCTTCCAGAGATGAATAGATGAAATGATCCTGTTAGCACGTGGTCATAAAGTTCCAGCTAGGGGGAAGTTGGAAATTCTCATCAATTGCTTCAACAGAACTTTCACCGTTCATGATCACAAGATCTCTGCGCACTTAACTACAGCGACATTACCACTCATGTCACATCCTGTGACAACGGTGATGTGGCATTACCACTGGTTTGCACATCCTGTGACAACGGTGATGTGGCATTACCACTGGTTTGCACATCCTGTGACAACGGTGATGTGGCATTACCACTGGTTTGCACATCCTGTGACAACGGTGATGTGGCATTACCTCTGGTTTGCACATCCTGTGACAACGGTGATGTGGCATTACCTCTGGTTTGCACATCCTGTGACAACGGTGATGTGGCATTACCACTGGTTTGCACTTCCTGTGACAACGGTGATGCGGCATTACCACTGGTTTGCACATCCTGTGACAACGGTGATGTGGCATTACCACTGGTTTGCACATCCTGTGACAACGGTGATGTGGCATTACCACTGGTTTGCACATCCTGTGACAACGGTGATGTGGCATTACCACTGGTTTGCACATCCTGTGACAACGGTGATGTGGCATTACCACTGGTTTGCACATCCTGTGACAACGGTGATGTGGCATTACCACTGGTTTGCACATCCTGTGACAACAGTGATGCGACATTACCACTGGTTTGCGCATCCTGTGACATCAGTGATGGGGCACAAGATAATGAAGGCGTTTAAACTAATCTAAAGTGAAACAGAATAGAAAATCCAGAAAGACAGGTGATCCAAGCTTAATGTGTTCGTCAGTTGTGATTACCTTTAGAAATACGTTGACAGATGAATGACCAAGTAAATTGTTAGTTCCAGAGAAGATTAGGTCAGAAATGACTCAACTTGGTAGAGCCCCGAGGTCCTGTCAATGCCTCTTCCAGGGTATCACTAGGAACGGTACCATTAATTGTTCCCTCGCCCATCTACCTGAAAATATCTTCCCCGAAAGATTGCAAGTGATGATAAAGGACTATAAATCATCCCATCTTCGTACTACAAGTTACAGTTTGGAAATAAACAAGAGGAGTAGATTTTTCATTTTGTTGAACGAAATAATGAGTGTACTTCGTTTGATTAATTAATTATTATTGCGTTTATCTTTAAGACTATTAATGGTGTTGATTATTAGGAGATAAGATACACTATTTTTAACTTTGGAAGTTCACGTTTAGTGTATTGTTTTTTTCTTCGTAAAATAAATATTTTGTTTAGGAAAAGTGTAATATGTATAAATATCAAGTTCAAAAATTATAGATGGTGCATGTTGTCCCTGTCATTCCGATATGGTGGATGTTGTCCCTATCATTCCTAGATGGTAGATGTTGTCCCTGTCATTCCGAGATGGTGGATGTTGTCCCTGTCATTCCTAGATAGTGGATGGTGTCCCTGTCATTCCTAGATGGTGGGTGTTGTCCCTGTCATTCCTAGATGGTGGATGTTGTCCCTGTCATTCCTAGATGGTGGATGTTGTCCCTGTCATTCCTAGATGGTGGGTGTTGTCCCTGTCATTCCTAGATGGTGGACGTGTGTTCCAACGAAATACAGAGTGTCCAAATATCAATATACTAAAAATGAATATTGAATAACTTTACTGTTATTTGGGATAACAACAATAATTTAAGTACAAGTAGTAGGTTCAAAAGTTTGTTTTTATTGTGTTAATATTTATTTTGTTCTTGTTTCTCTGACGAAGAACTCTTACTGAAAATTCCTGTTTACACATGCTGCAAGAGATCTTTGTTGGAAAACTCCGAGTAACCTCTGGCTTGTTACAAAGAGTTATCTTCCAACAGGATAGAACACTACCCAACTTTGGCGATTCAACCTCTTTAAATTTTCATCTCTGGGGCTTTTTTAGAAACAGAAATCCACCATAACAAACCAAAAAACCTTGAAGAACTGAAACATCTGATTCATGATACTATCTGATCCATCCATACTGCTCTGTTTGAAAATATTTTCTCAGATTTTGAACTCGGAAATAGATTAATTATAGCGAATGTTGAAAGTCCTTTAGCTGTGGGGGCGTTATAATGCGACTATCAATCCAATTATTCATTGGTAAAATAGTAGTCCAAGAGTTGGCGGTAGGTGGTGATGATTAGCTTCCCTTTAGACTTACTCTGCTAAATTACGGACGGCTAGCGCAGATAGCCCTCGAGTAGCTTTGCGCGAAATTCAAAAACAAACAAATAGTATTTGTCTTTATAATCAATTTTTTTGTTGTTACCTCAAATAATAATAAAGTTTCGTATATTCACTTTCGAACCCCTGTACCAGAAGTGCGAAAAATACAAGAGAATGAGCGAGTAACTGATTGTTAGTTCATTAAACCACGTGCGTTGTGTAAACTGTAATCGAAGAAATCCCTAACCACAGTGGACTGCCTACTCTACTTCCTAGCAAAACGACAGCAACAGAAATCGTATTAGGATGTTTAAACATGATGTTCCATTCGGATGTTTTATTTCGATGTTCGAAAGGCAGTACGTTACTCCAACATGAAAATTATTGTTTCAGGTGCTCGTGTGATTACAGCACGACAAGACAGACGACTAAATAGGCTAATATTGTTCCTTCTACTTATTAATAAGAAAAGAGAGAAGTTTGACACTGAGGGGCAAAATGGGGCAAAATAAGCTGATGCACTTTTCACTAGCTCGTGACGACGAACAGCTGCGTGTTTTTAGTATCTTGTTCTTACGTATTTCTTTTTTACGTTTTGTATTCACTGGTATCGGGAGTGGAACCTTGTCACGACTGTCATAAGCCTAACTTCAGTGTTGACACCCTTCTGACGCGTGTTCCCGACCTACGCCAGAGTAACGCCGTGACATTTTCGTATACTGAACGAAGTTACCAAGCCAAGTTGGGTAACTTGGTTTCTTTTTTAATGGGCCGCAGTTTTATAACTCTAACAACAAAAACTGTAAAATAAAATTGAGCCACATCAAGTAAAACCTTCTTTACTGGTACCGTGCGAGCGCCTCAGTGCCACGTCAGAATGTCTAAAAACCAGGTTTCGATACCCGTGGTGGGCAGGGCACAGACAGCCAATTGTGCAGCTTTGTGCTAACTTCAAACAAACAAACAAATGGTACTACGCGTTAATACGTGATGTCTGTTAATTAACCCTTTTACAACGGCCATCTTCAATTAACACTACGACCCCTGTTTCCGCTGTTTAAGGGTTAAGAACACAACAATGATGTCATAAGCTGTTTCGTAGCATCCAATGTTTACATCCATTTTAGGTTGTAAATTAATTAGATGTGTTTCACATCAGCTGTAAAAGTTACTCAACTTTCATTATTAATTGTCAAAATGTATTAACAGCCACTGTCTAATGAATATTCCAATGGTAGAGACATATTGAACAATCACTGTCTTATGAATATTCCAATGATAAAGACACGTTGAACAGCCACTGTCTAATGAATGTTCCAATGATAAAGACGTGTTAAACAGCCACTGTCTAATGAATATTCCAATGATAAAGACATGTTGAACAGCTACTGTCTAATGAATGTTTCAATGATAAAGACACGTTGAACAGTCACTGTCTAATGAATATTCCAATGATAAAGATATGTTGAACAACCACTGTCTAATGAATATTCCAATGATAAAGATATGTTGAACAACCACTGTCTAATGAATATTCCAATTATAAAGATATGTTGAACAACCACTGTCTAATGAATATTCCAATGATAAAGACACGTTGAACAACCACTGTCTAATGAATATTCCAATGATAAAGACACGTTGAACAACCACTGTCTAATGAATATTCCAATTATAAAGATATGTTGAACAACCACTGTCTAATGAATATTCCAATGATAAAGATATGTTGAACAACCACTGTCTAATGAATATTCCAATGATAAAGACACGTTAAGCAACCACTGTCTAATGAATATTCCAATGGTAGAGACATGTTTCTTCTACTTAATATACACAACTGTAGTTGAAACCAACCACACCAACAAATATTCATAGTTGGACAGTGTTTACTGTCGTTCTTAACGAAATAACTTATTTAATACCATTATTATGTCATGTATCATGCGTAGATTATGTCCACAACATGGTTAAGAGAACAAATAAACAATTAGACATTTAACAAACACACACGTTATTTTGTGATATACGTCGACACGCCGAGATGGGCGTGGCTACTCTAGAACACATTGTTACCTGTCGTAGTTTATTCTTCTGATTAGAGTCATTACTATCACTTTGTAAATGATATGGCCTTGTTGTCTAGAGAAGGCCATATTGTCCAGCCTTGTGTAGCAATGCTATGGCCACGTGCTTTAGTGCTTGACAAATGGATTTTTAAGTCAACCATGGTTAACTCCCGGTCCTTGACTTCAATCTTTTTGCTTGACTCAGAATGTCATACGATTTAGTTTTCGATCAACCTTCACAAAATGGGACATTTTTTTTCCTTCTCTCACATATCAAGTTCTACTGCATGCAGAAAGGTGAAAGATGGAAATTGATTATTTTTTTTTTTTTTTTAAACTGTGGTGACCCTTAAACGGGATTAGAGCCGTATATATGTGCAATATTGTCCTGGTTATTCCGCGCACAAAACAAGTTCTGTTTACTGCGGTTTAAGTTATATTGTCAATGATAATAGCATGTCTTTAAATGCTAGTTAGGAATGAACGTAAATTAAGTTATTACAGCCCAAAATAATATTTCACTTTAACATGATAAGATTCTAACACGAAGTTGATAGCTGGAGTTGGAGTCTGAAGGTTAAGTGAAAAATAGAAGGTTAGTAAACTGTTTATTTTCACGTTGATTTCGCTTGCTGTTTCACTGATTTATCAAGTCTTGCTCCCCCTATAACGTCACAGTATTTTCAAGGGGCCACTCACTCAAATTATTAAAGTTTTGAGTAAGAACAAGTCATTCATACCAATAGATTTTACCTGAAGTATCTTTAGTAACGGCCCGGCCAGGTGGTGAAGACACTCGTAAACTGAGGGTTGCGGGTTCGAATCCCCGTCACACCAAATATGCTCGCCCTTTCAGCCTTGGAGGCGTTATAATGTGACGGTCAATCCCACTATTCGTTGGTAAAAGAGTAGCCCAAGAATTAGCGATGGGTGGTGATGACTAGCTGCCTTCCCTGTAATCTTATACTGCTAAATTAGAGACGGCTAGCGCAGATAGCCCTCGAGTAGCTTTGTGCGAAATTCAAAACAAACTATCTTTATCTCTGTCTTCTATGATACGTTTGTCCAGTTGGATTTTAATACTATTAATTACTGAAAATACAATGTGATATATCTATTACAAATTGGATATTTGTGTGTGTTTGCCTCCTATACACAAAAAAATACGTTTAAATATTACCTTATACACAAAATGGAGAGTAAATTCATTGTTATTGGAAGCATATAACACTTTTTAATCTCGTACTCAAGATAGCGCTCGTGTAGCTTTGTGCGAAATTTAAAAACAAACAATCTGTAGTAAACTTATAGCATAATTATTGTTCTTGAGATCTACATAACTCATATAGAAATTGTAAATACATCTGTTCTTGGTGACTGTATTGCACGTGCGTCTTTGTCTTTAGCTGATGTTCAATCTTTTCTTTTATTTGAAACGTTCAGTGCAGTGCATTAAATGTCTCGTATTTTCTCTTCAGAAGTAATAGCACCAGTGAACAAGTAAATGGTTCTGAGGTTCCTGGAGGCCATCATGGAAAAGATCACCATCACCTTTGGCAAAAAGCTTCTACGCTTAGACTGTCTTTAAGAGGGAAAACCCCAAGCAATAAAAGCAAAATTTCTGACTTAAAGTCCTCACGACTGATTAGGTCTAACTCCCAACACCACGTTGAAAATAAGGACACACAGAAGGAGAAGAAGCCAGAGTGGGGATCCCAAAGAGACCTTGGACCCTCTTTCAACAATAAGGAATGCTTCCAGTCGAAATCTTGTTACAACCAAGACTTAGAACTCTCCATCCACTGTCATAAACATTCCCAGTCTTTCTCCAAATGCAATAAGAGTCCCAAGGTATTTCTTCGAAATCATTCACTGTCTGTTGAAGAGTTAAAGCAACCCAGTCTGAACTCCAGCGAGACGTCCCTCGCATCTCAACATCTTTTGGACAACAGTTCTGAAAATGTGCTTCTTCAGCTTCATCCGATTCGTCAACAGAGGTCAGCACGCAAACTGACTAAGGATTCTGGGTACGAGACCAGTGCCCAAGGTGAACCAGATTATGTCAATACAGATTGGTTGGACGAAGCTGGTGGAAAGCACACTCGAACTTCCTCGCTGTCATCTGTCCAAAGGTACTCTGAAATCCAGAATAGCCATCAGACTTCAGCTCCTACTGTGCCAAGCAGCAGGTTAAGTGAGAAGTCGGTAAAGGACCTCACAGACCAATCAGAGTCAGAACTACCCACAAATTGCCTCTTGTGAGTACCACTTCAATTATTTTTTACATCATCAAATATTATTATTAGAATAATAAATCAATGTCAATTTCCTTTCTCTTCCAAAGAACGTGGTTTATATTAAGTCAGAATTCAAAGTATAGTTAATTTTGAAAACGATAATAAGCAACTTGAAGGCGTCCACCGCTCAGTTAACCCTAAAATGGAGTGTCTCTTGGCACTTTAAACATTGTTTTTGTTGTTGAACTACTAATGTATTAAATTATTTTTGGGTCCCTGGCATTATTGATAACCTAACAACACACGAATCGCAGAAAACTGGGCCCGGCATGGTCAAGCGTATTAAGGCGTTCAACTCGTAATCCGAGGGTCGCGGTTTCGAATCCCGGTCGCACCAAACATGCTCGCCCTCCCAGCCGTGGGGGCGTTATAATGTGATGGTCAATCCCACTATTCGTTGGTAAAAGAGTAGCCCAAGAGTTGGCGGTGAGTGGTGATGACTAGCTGCCTTCCCTCTAATTTTACACTGCTAAGATATGGACGGCTAGCGCAGATAGCCCTCGAGTAGCATTGTGCGAAATTCAAAAACAAACAAACGAACAAAATACTGTCAATTTTTTTTATTAATATCTGAATACCGCTAGAGGTCCCTTTTGTATTTTACATGGAAAATGAACGAGTTTGCCATTTTCTTTCTGTTGTTCTTTAAGCTGAGTATTGTGCTTGTGTGTTTTCTTATAGTAAGCCACATCGGGCTATCTTCGGAGTCCACAGAGGGAAATCGAACCTCTGATTTTAACGTTGTAAATTCGTAGACTCATCGCTGTACTAACGGGGGACTGAGCAAAACACGTGAGTAGTCAGTAGGATGATGTGATACGTGAACTTTACCGTCAGTGAATAGGGTTAAGAGAATGGCTATCGTGTGATCTTTTTAATAAATCAGTTTTAAATCGACCCTATTCCTGAAAGCTCGAATTCATTTCTCTGCCCTAATGGGCGCCTTTAAATTTTTATAATACTATATTCGGTCGCTAATAATTTTCGTGTCAGTTATCAACCAAGTAATTGTCTTATCAGTTATCAACCAAGTAACTGTCTTATCAGTTATTAACCAAGAAACTGTCGTATCAGTTATCAACCAAGTAACTGTCTTATCAGTTATTAATTAACCAAGTAACTGTCTTATCAGTTATTAATTAACCAAGTAACTGTCGTATCAGTTATCAACCAAGTAACTGTCTTATCAGTTATTAACCAAGTAACCGTCGTATCAGTTATCAACCAAGTAATTGTCTTATCAGCTATCAACCAAGTAATTGTCTTATCAGCTATCAACCAAGTAATTGTCTTATCAGCTATCAACCAAGTAACTGCCTTATCAGTTATCAACCAAGTAACTGTCGTATCAGCTATCAACCAAGTAACTGTCGTATCAGCTATCAACCAAGTAACTGTCGTATCAGCTATCAACCAAGTAACTGTCGTATCAGTTATCAACCAAGTAATTGTCTTATCAGTTATTAATTAACCAAGTAACTGTCTTATCAGTTATTAATTAACCAAGTAACTGTCGTATCAGTTATTAATTAACCAAGTAACTGTCGTATCAGTTATTAATTAACCAAGTAACTGTCGTATCAGTTATTAACCAAGTAACTGTCGTATCAGCTATCAACCAAGTAACTGTCGTATCAGCTATCAACCAAGTAACTGTCGTATCAGCTATCAACCAAGTAACTGTCTTATCAGCTATCAACCAAGTAACTGTCTTATCAGCTATCAACCAAGTAACTGTCGTATCAGCTATCAACCAAGTAACTGTCGTATCAGCTATCAACCAAGTAACTGTCTCATCAGCTATCAACCAAGTAACTGTCTTATCAGCTATCAACCAAGTAACTGTCGTATCAGCTATCAACCAAGTAACTGTCTTATCAGCTATCAACCAAGTTCAGACTCGTTCTTCGCCTTTTCTAATCGATATATGTAAAACGTTTTTTATAAACAGAATTTGTGTCCAATACTGTTGTAATAAGTATAACTTATTAGCGTTCTGAAGTGTTGAGAGAACTTGTGATTGTTTTTAGTAAACATCATGTTGTGGTCTTTAGTTTGTTGTAGACTTGAATCATTTCATATTTCTACTTAAAATAACGAATTCGGTATTATCGGACACTCGGGTGCCCCAAGATTTGATATAACACTCACCTGGAACAATCTTGTAGGAACCAGATGCTAGAACTGGTTAGGCTTGTAACAGTTAAAAAGGCCTTGACACTATTGAGAAACGACTAATTTTTATATTTTATTTCTAATAAACGTACACTTAGACCAAAGAAAAACGATATTTTAATATTCTAGTATATGATTTTGATACAAAATTATATACCGAGTACATTATATCAGAGTGGACTAGAAACTACTTAAATAATGTGATATATCCCTGTGTAAGATTAGGGTTAGTGTGTATATTGATTTGTGATATCCAAGTTAACAAACAAAGTTAAAAAATCGAAATCGAGAAGTAGGTTATCAAAGGTTTCATTCCTTGTTCAAGTAAACTGGATAAAAATACTGTTGTGGTTAAATAACTCCCCTACCCTACCTTTACGTACAGATATGATGTTCATCTTGTAAGTCCAGAATATAGAAAACTGTACTATATATAACTACTACTTTTAAAGTCTCAGGACTCGAAACGTTAACAGATAAAATATGGCGTATTTTCTGTTGTTTTCCGACCTATTTAGCAGTTCTTGAGCTTGTCCGGTGTAATGATGTCATTGTAATATTCAGATGTCAGCAGTTTCTTTAGGTAGTCCAGTGTAATGATGTCATTGTAATATTGAGATGTCAGGAGTTTCTTCAGATAGTCCAGTGTAATGATGTCATTGTAATATTGAGATGTCAATAGTGTCTTCAGATAGTCCAGTGTAATGATGTCATTGTAATATTGAGATGTCAGCAGTTTCTTTAGGTAGTCCGGTGTAATGATGTCATTGTGATATTGAGATGTCAGCAGTTTCTTCAGATAGTCCAGTGTAATGATGTCATAGTAATATTGAGATGTCAATAGTGTCTTTAGATAGTCCAGTGTAATGATGTCATTGTAATATTGAGATGTCAGTAGTTTCTTTAGATAGTCCAGTGTAATGATGTCATTGTAATATTGAGATGTCAATAGTGTCTTCAGATAGTCCAGTGTAATGATGTCATTGTAATATTGAGATGTCAGCAGTTTCTTTAGGTCGTCTGGTGTAATGATGTCATTGTAATATTGAGATGTCAGCAGTTTCTTTAGGTCGTCTGGTGTAATGATGTCATTGTAATATTGAGATGTCAGCAGTTTCTTCAGCTTGTCCGGTGTAATGATGTCATTGTAATATTGAGATGTCAGCAGTTTCTTTAGGTAATCCCGTGTAATGATGTCATTGTAATATTGAGATGTCAGTAGTTTCTTCATATAGTCCAGTGTAATAATGTCATTGTGATATTGAGATGTCAGTAGTTTCTTTAGGTAGTCCAGTGTAATGATGTTATTGTAATATTGAGATGTCAGTAGTGTCTTCAGATAGTCCAGTGTAATGATGTCATTGTAATATTGAGATGTCAGCAGTTTCTTTAGGTAGTCCAGTGTAATGATGTTATTGTAATATTGAGATGTCAGTAGTGTCTTCAGATAGTCCAGTGTAATGATGTCATTGTAATATTGAGATGTCAGCAGTTTCTTTAGGTAGTCCGGTGTAATGATGTCATTGTGATATTGAGATGTCAGTAGTGTCTTTAGGTAGTCCAGTGTAATGATGTTATTGTAATATTGAGATGTCAGTAGTGTCTTCAGATAGTCCAGTGTAATGATGTCATTGTAATATTGAGATGTCAGCAGTTTCTTTAGGTAGTCCAGTGTAATGATGTTATTGTAATATTGAGATGTCAGTAGTGTCTTCAGATAGTCCAGTGTAATGATGTCATTGTAATATTGAGATGTCAGGAGTTTCTGTAGGTAGTCCGGTGTAATGATGTCATTGTAATATTGAGATGCCAGTAGTTTCTTTAGGTAGTCCAGTGTAATGATGTCATTGTAATATTGAGATGTCAGTAGTTTCTTTAGATAGTCCAGTGTAATGATGTCATTGTAATATTGAGATGTCAATAGTGTCTTTAGGTAGTCCAGTGTAATGATGTCATTGTAATATTGAGATGTCAGCAGTTTCTTCAGATTGTCCAGTGTAATGATGTCATAGTAATATTGAGATGTCAATAGTGTCTTTAGGTAGTCCAGTGTAATGATGTCATTGTAATATTGAGATGTCAGTAGTTTCTTCATATAGTCCAGTGTAATAATGTCATTGTGATATTGAGATGTCAGCAGTTTCTTTAGGTAGTCCAGGGTAATGATCTCATTGTAATATTGAGATGTCAGCAGTTTTTTCAGATAGTCCAGTGTAATGATGTCATTGTAATATTGAGATGTCAGTAGTTTCTTTAGATAGTCCAGTGTTATGATGTCATTGTAATATTGAGATGTCAATATTGTCTTTAGGTAGACCAGTGTAATGATGTCATTGTAATATTGAGATGTCAATAGTGTCTTTAGGTAGTCCAGTGTAATAATGTCATTGTGATATTGAGATGTCAGTAGTTTCTTTAGGTAGTCCAGGGTAATGATCTCATTGTAATATTGAGATGTCAGCAGTTTCTTCAGATAGTCCAGTGTAATGATGTCATAGTAATATTGAGATGTAAGCAGTTTCTTTAGGTAGTCCAGTGTAATGATGTCATTGTAATATTGAGATGTCAATAGTGTCTTCAGATAGTCCAGTGTAATGATGTCATTGTAATGTTGAGATGTCAGTAGTGTCTTCAGATAGTCCAGTGTAATGATGTCATTGTAATATTGAGATGTCAATAGTGTCTTCAGATAGTCCAGTGTAATGATGTCATTGTAATATTGAGATGTCAGCAGTTTCTTTAGGTAGTCCGGTGTAATGATGTCATTGTAATATTGAGATGTCAATAGTGTCTTCAGATAGTCCAGTGTAATGATGTCCTTGTAGTATTGAGATGTCAGCAGTTTCTTTAGGTAGTCCAGTGTAATGATGTCATTGTAATATTGAGATGTCAGTAGTGTGTTCAGATAGTCCAGTGTAATGATGTCATTGTAGTATTGAGATGTCAGCAGTTTCTTTAGGTAGTCCGGTGTAATGATGTCATTGTAATATTGAGATGTCAGCAGTTTCTTTAGGTAGTCCAGTGTAATGATGTCATTGTAATATTGAGATGTCAGTAGTGTCTTTAGGTAGTCCAGTGTAATGATGTCATTGTAATATTGAGATGTCAGCAGTTTCTTTAGGTAGTCCAGTGTAATGATGCCATTGTAATATTGAGAAGTCAGCAGTTTCTTTAGGTAGTCCAGTGTAATGATGCCATTGTAATATTGAGATGTCAGTAGTGTCTTTAGGTAGTCCAGTGTAATGATGTCATAGTAATATTGAGATGTCAGTAGTTTCTTTAGATAGTCCAGTGTAATGATCTCATTGTAATATTGAGATGTCAGCAGTTTCTTTAGGTAGTCCGGTGTAATGATGTCATTGTAATATTGAGATGTCAGTAGTTGCTTTAGGTAGTCCAGTGTAATGATGTCATTGTAATATTGAGATGTCAGCAGTTTCTTTAGGTAGTCCAGTGTAATGATGTCATTGTAATATTGAGATGTCAGCAGTTTCTTTAGGTCGTCTGGTGTAATGATGTCATTGTAATATTGAGATGTCAGTAGTGTCTTTAGGTAGTCCAGTGTAATGATGTCATTGTAATATTGAGATGTCAGCAGTTTCTTTAGGTAGTCCAGTGTAATAAGATGTCATTGTAATATTGAGATGTCAGCAGTTTCTTTAGGTAGTCCAGTGTAATAAGATGTCAGTAGTTCTCGAGTTAGAACAGTGTAATGATGTCATTGTATTGTTGATATGGCACTAGGTTATTATGTTATTGTTCCTTCACAACGGGAACAGTTAATAGTAGTTGTGTTGACATCTCTGTAATTAGTAGTGCTAATGTAATATAATGTAATGTAATTTGTAATGTAAATACTAACGTATGATGGTTCTGATGAACTCTGAAGATAATGAAGATGCCATCTTCCTGAAAGGATATCTTTTCTGATGATCAAAGAATTTGAAAATGAGTTGGTTTACGAAGGATAACCTTGACATTGTGTCATAATAACAATAATTATGTTAGCGTGATAATCGAAATTTTGAAAATGACTTGGTTTCTGATCACAATACCAGAAATCTATGATCTTGTCCACACCAATTCGATCCCAAAATTTTAAAATTATTTTTCGGTAGTGTTATCGATAGTAAAATTGTAATATAATTTCTTAGTGGTTTGTAGCTGTATTTTAGCAATTTGTTAAAGGGTTATTGTCCTAAAAGACATCACTTAATTATTAGAAAAATATTTAAAAAAATGTGAAAAACACAGAGTAATACAGATTATCACCGTCAACATGCACAAAGATAATTTGTGTTAGGAATTTAATATCCTCTTAATGAATACTTGACAAAAGTATGTGTGTGTGTGTGTCTGCTCGCTTATAAATAGTTTGGTTTAGTTTGTTTTGAATTTCGTGCAAAGTTACATGAGGTCTGTCTGCGCCAGCCGTCCCTAATTTATCAGTGTGAGACTAAAGGGAAGGTAGCTAATCATCACAATCCACCGTCAACTCTTGGACTACTCTTTTACCAACGAGTAGTGGAATTGACCATCACATTATAACGCTCTCACGGCTGAAAGGGTGAGCATGTTTGGTGCGACGGAGATTCGAACCCGCGGCCCTCGGATTACGAGTCGAGTGCCTTAATCATCTGGCCACGCCGGGTCCATTGTAAATATGAAACCACTGAATCGATTGCTACTAAACGTGGCACGAAACCTTTGATCCCCACCAGATAATGACGTGGGGGATTGGCATTCAGACCTGATTAACCCGCTCCCTTTATGCTATTATGTTTATCATGTGTTGTATCCGCCACTACCTATCCCCGCTTCCTTGATGCTGTTATGTTTATCATGTGTTGTATCCGCCACTACCTATCCCCGCTCCCTTTATGCTATTATGTTTATCATGTGTTGTATCCGCCACTACCTAACCCCGCTCCCTTTATGCGAGGGTAACCCTTATGGATACTTTAAGCTAGTGTTAGTTTCATAGAACATTCGGATCTCACCCTGCCTGGACCCTTATGGATACTTAAGCTAGTGTTAGTTTCGGATCTCACCCTGCCTGGACCCTTATGGATACTTAAGCTAGTGTTAGTTTCGGATCTCACCCTGCCTGGATCCTTATGGATACTTAAGCTAGTGTTAGTTTCGGATCTCACCCTGCCTGGACCCTTATGGATACTTAAGCTAGTGTTAGTTTCGGATCTCACCCTGACTGGACCCTTATGGATACTTAAGCTAGTGTTAGTTTGAAAGTGGATTCAGTCAACCCTAAAACATAACGAAACAATGAAATGATCGTTAGAAATGTATGCACAACACGTCAGATTAAAGAAGATACTATAGTTTGTTAAATTACACATCCTGATTGGTTAAATGTTCATTACTTGTAATAACCTTAAACAAATTTATTATCTGATATTTAATTAATTAGCTCGTGAGCAGTTATTTATTTATTATTATAATCCACATAGTTCATCATAATGAAAACATTGTGTGTATTTTAATCCATTAAAACACCCAATGTAAAAATACTCGAAACTATGTTAAAAATACTATTAATTTTTTTATCTTAAAATACATTGGGCCCTAGCGGTAATAAATGTTACTATTAATTACGGTATTGTTGTGGCTTATTCTTGATGACAAGTCGTGTGGTTTGTTTTACATTTTCTGATGAATTCGAACGTTATTAAGGACCTAGTAACCAACAAACTCTTGGATCAGGAAGCAATTTGGCCCATGAAAGTTTTAATAAAACGTTCTTAGAAAGTCGATGGGGTCATTCGGACCCGTATTTGTATTTTGTAACTTAGTTTCCATGGTAGGGGGATTAAACACGTATTTTTATGGTTATATGCATATAAACTCCGCTCCACGGCGACCAGTCTAGTAACCAGTTTAAAAACCAAAGTTCTTCTGAACTTGATAGCTGACATCAAACCAGTTTGACAAGTCAAAAGAGCGTAGTAGCCAGGTGTGTTTTTACGCTACAAACACACACACACACACTCGCACACAGTGTTCTCAGGCCGGGCCAATTCAGTTATTTGTTTCTCAGTCAATGATCTGCTAACCTATGATTAATCAGGCTCCGTTACTTTGAGTTTGGAAACACAGACACCGATTAGGAATTTTGGATAACTGAGCACCATGTATTATCTAATGGATAATTAAGGCATATTTTGTTGTTATATTCCAAATAAAGACAGACATAATAAATAGGATATGGAAGTATATTCTAGTCCAGCTTAAGATAGCTCACAACTATCCGTCCAGTTTTACGTATCGTGCGACTATTCTAGTTAAACCTGACGGAGTGCGCGAATACTTTTTTGTAGGGTTTGGTTTGAATTTCGCGCAAATCCACTCGAGGGCTATCTGTACTAGCCTTTCCTAATTTAGCAGTGTAAGACCAGATGGAGAGCAGCTAGTTATCATCGCCCACCGCCAACTCTTGCGCTACTATTTTACCAACGAATAGCGGAGTTGCCTGTAACATTACAACAGGATGAGCATGTTTGGTGGTGACGGGGATTCGAACCCGCGACCCTCAGAATAATAGTTGAGCTCCGTAACCACGTGGCCATGCTAAACCGTAATAGTGGGGAACAAAGGAGGTAAGGCCCCTTTTCCAACACAATTCGAACATACAAGAAATGTATACAAGGGGCGTTTCTGGTGATTTTCAGAATCCGAGTCAACCGAAAAGTTCGGGAGAAAAAAAAAACCGCCAGTTTCGCTAACACTGAAGACATGTTTGGATTTATCCAGATCCGGGACATTGAAGAATGAAATGACACGTTGTTCTCACTTTCCCCCTGGTGGTTATAAATTCCAGCCATTCACCGCTTTCCGTCGATTTTTAAAGATTTTATAGCTCGTGCTTTAGGTACGCGATGAGGACAGACATCCTTCTTATTTCATAGTTACAGGACAATAGTAAATGTCACCTCGCTGTCGTGTTAGATAGAGTAAGAAGTTTCTCTTCTGCTCTTCGTGATAAGTGAAAATTTAGGAGGTGACACCAAAGTATAGATTAAGATCTCTTAGGATCAGTTGGTTTCCTATTTGGTTGTTAGGGCGACAATCCCCTGATGGCTAGGGAAAAACAAAACAACAAACACACACAATAAAAACCTACGTCATTAACTCCGAAGACCGTAGTTCGTGTTGATAGCTCAGCAGCAGAACAAACCGCCCAACTCGACTATCGTCTCTTGACCTTACAATCCTATAAAAAAAAAAACATGTTTTGCGTTGCAGGCGTACGAACTGAACAAACGAAGGGCGTGTGTTTCTTGAGGGGGGGGGGAGAACCCGTTTATTAATGGGTGGAGTTGAACCTTCGAGTAGTTCAGCCGAATGGATGGATGTATTAATGCGTGGTCTAGCCTGGAACAATCACATTCCAATTTAAATTAGGGAAAGTTTTGAGATACGATCAAAAACCATTTTCTGAGTTTTATGTTTGTGCTAAGTTTGTTAATTGTTATTTTCGTATATTTTACATTTATATAAAACATTTGTAAAGATGAATAATTACATGATTTGTCTTTATTAAATATCACACTTTGTATAAAATACTCTGAATCTAGTGATACGCTGCAGGTAGACCTTTTTGTGTAATTTGCCGTCTGTTAAGAAAAACCGATTGAAAACGTGACACTGTTTCAGGCTACGTCAAAGTATTGGAATGTTCAGATGTTCCAAAGAACGTGATATATTACTTTCGCTTATTTTATTATTTGCCCTTTCAACGGTTGTTTTATTTCACGTATGAATATTAATAGTTATTTTAAATGAAGAATATATTAGCTCATGATTCGGAAGAAAAAAATCAGTATGGGACTTCATGGGTTTTTGTATGTAACTCTATGTGAACGTGCTTTAAAACCGAGACTTCATGGGTTTTTGTATGTAGCTCCAATATGTGAACGTGCTTTAAAACCGAGACTTCATGGGTTTTTGTATGTAACTCCGATATGTAAACGTACTGTAAAACCCAGACTTCACGGGTTTTTGTATGTAACTCTATGTGAACGTGCTTTAAAACTGAGACTTCATGGGTTTTTGTATGTAACTCCGATATGTGAACGTGCTTTAAAACCGAGACTTCATGGGTTTTTGTATGTAACTCCGATATGTGAACGTGCTTTAAAACCGAGACTTTATGGGTTTTTGTATGTAACTACGAGATGTGAACGTGCTTTAAAACCGAGACTTCACGGGTTTTTGTATCTAACTCTATGTGAACGTGCTTTAAAACCGGGACTTCATGGGTTTTTGTATTTAACTCCGATATGTGAACGTGCTTTAAAACCGAGACTTCATGGGTTTTTGTATGTAACTCCGATATGTAAACGTACTGTAAAACCCAGACTTCATGGGTTTTTGTATGTAACTCTATGTGAACGTGCTTTAAAACCGAGACTTCATGGGTTTTTGTATGTAACTCCGATATGTAAACGTACTTTAAAACCTAAACTTCATGTTTTATTTTAAATATAACTCCGATATGCTTTAAAACCTTGAGATCCAGTCTAAAAGGTTATACAAGGATTTATGAAGCGGTCGTACAAAGCAACAGATTTTTTATCTAGGAAAGCTACCACTTGTATTAAAATTAAAAACGTCCAGTGAAACTTGGTACAAAGTTTAATCGTTCACTCTCTAGCGTTAGCCTGAGTCACCAAACGTTGTTTACTCCCTCTAGCGGAAACCTGAGTCACCAAACGTTGTTTACTCCCTCTAGCGGAAGCTTGAGTCACCAAACGTTGTTCACTCCCTCTAGCGGAAGCCGTATTTAAAGTTCAATTGTAGTATACAAGAAAAATACGTATAAAGAAAATCACTCTTATGTTGAAAAGAGAAAAGAAATTAACACCCAGTGTTAACATATCAAACGCATATTGGTTAGATATAACACCATGTAACACAAATTTTGTTCCTGGATAGTATGTGTTCTTTCTTAATTGCTTGTGTTGTAAAAGTACAGAAAATGGCCATTATTCCCTTCAAACTTTGCTTTTGTGACCTGGATAATGAAATTTAGAAATTCACCTATTTTATATGTAAAAACGGGCAGATTTGTACATTTTCATTTACATAAGGTCTGAATAAAACAACATATGAATCAAGATTTACATGTATTTATACTAAAGTTATACAAAAATGCTTAGAAGTGAGTAGTTTTTCGAGATTTGTGACTGTAATGTAAATCACTTTCACGTATCAGTCCCCAAATATAGTCTCGGCATTCGACTTTGTTAGGCTAAGATCTCTGATCAAGTCATTGAGGTCTTTTTGGTTGGGGTAGTATGGGTTTCTCTCACCAGCTGCAACTCTGAAATTGTAATCTGGATCTTGAATGTCTACCTCCTCTTCTGATTTGCTGTTCTCTTCTGAGGATGGCTGCTTTCTCTCTGGTGGAGTGGGTACAGGTAGCTCAGGGCAGTGTGGCCCTTGGACGATGGATCATGGAAGGTCCGGATACATGATAGTAGATACATTCTTGCCAGCCCGACGTTTGGAAGGGTCCACCATGCAGAAGTAGCAATTGCTTGAGTGGTCAGTGAGGTCACACCAAATTCTTGGAATAGCGAACTTCATGGCTCTCTTTTCCCCTCTGTACCATCCTGCAAAAGAGCAAAATAAAATTCTTATTATGAAGAATAAATATATTTCATCCACAACTAATGTGTAAGAGGTTCATACAAAATATTTTATATGTGATATTTTTCTATACTATTGGAAATTAAAAAAAAGATATTTCAATTTTAAAAGGCTTAAAATTTGTATAATATAAAATCTTAAGACTCAAGCAAGCGAAAACTGTCCATCTTACCTTCTAGAGTTTTTTTGCAGTGCTCGCAGGTGAAATGATGTGCGCAGGGTTTGTCTTCATCCCCAACAGGCGTGTCGAAATATGCCTTGTAGGCTTCACACATTTTAATAGATCCTGTCACAGAGTACTTTTTCGCTCTTGTCTTGATAAATTGGCCACATGCATAGCAGAATACGTCTGGAGAATGCTTGTAGCTTCTTGATGCCATCTCTGATAAAATCAGATAGTTCAATGTATTCACTTCGGCAGCTAGAACTAAACTAAAGGGGTGAGTGGTGAGCCCCTGTACGTATATTACTATGGAAAGTTCTAGAAAATTCTCCTAAGTTCTACAACACTCTAGAAAGTTATTGAAAATTCTTGTAGGTTCGAGAAAATTCTCTATAAGCTACTCAGCACTGAATCTACCTGGAATGTTCTGGAAGATGGGTAAATTAGAAAATTTCATTTCCCAGGTCACAAAAGCGAAGTTTGAATAGAAAAATAGGTCTTTTCCATTTACTTTATGCATAAGCAATTGGGAAACAACACTTTCTGTCCAGGAACAATAAAAAGTGCTTGTAAATAAAAGCAAACATTAAGAAACTGGTATAATAATTATATACATCAATTTGATCAATATCCCGATTGCTTTGAAAACATATTATTTAATTAAAAACACTCGTATAAAACACAGTTTTATGTATATATACGTGAATTTGATCAAAATCTAATTGCATCAAAAATGTATTCGTAATTTCGCAATAATAACAGTAACAAAACATGGTTTAATACACAGATGTTAATGCGTACATGTCTTAAATTACTCTTAGCTTTGGGCACTGGAGCGAAACGTGCAAGCTAATTCGACTCTTTGCAATCTCAGTACCCTTAACCCTAAAACAATTGGCTTCACTGTTTTATAAGAGTAAGACCGTTAATGATTCTTCAACATTCTTAAGCAAACTTACGACAAATTATAGGGTCACCACGCGACTCTAGCTAGTAGTTGGTATTGTGACGCTTGTCGATTCTGAGTATCACGTGGAGCGTAACGCGTGTTCACCGTAAAAGAGTGAATGACTCACGAACGCGTCAGAACTAGTGTTAGAGTGGTCTGTACTAATGACTCAATGCTGTGTATTATTGTGACTTATGATAGCACTAATGGAAAATCGTGATTTCCAAACAGTACTGACAAAAAAACTGCGTAAAAAATAATAGAATGTGGATCACATTTAATAACTGGTGATAGTTATCGGGTTTTTTCTATAATTTTTTTTTTTTCAGTTTGTTTCGGATATTCGTATAAAACTTCACAGAGGGTGTACAGATGCGTTAACCGTTCCGAATTTTTGAACTCGTAGACAGATTCTCGCGAGCAACCATCGCCGACTGTTGTTAAATAGTAAGATTTGACTGTAACTCTTACAAAGCATCCATGGCTTCAAATTGTGAGATGCGTTATTACGATAACGGGACTCGAACTTGCCTTCTTGCGCAGTGACTGCGAAACGTTTGTTTTTGTTTGTTTGTTTTGGAATTTCGCACAAAGCTACTCGAGGGCTATCTGTGCTAGCCGTCCCTAATTTAGCAGTGTAAGACTAGAGGGAAGGCAGCTAGTCATCACCACCCACCGCCAATTTTTGGGCTACTCTTTTACCAACGAATAGTGGGATTGACCGTCACATTATAACGCGCCCACTGCTGAAGGGCGAGCATGTTTGGCGCGAGCGAAGCGAACCAGAGACACTCAGATTACAAGTCGCATGCCTTAACACGCTTGGCCATGCCGGGCCCAACTGCGAAACCCATGCCTAACTTAATAAAGTACAAACGTTTCTGTCGCTTATGTTGTTAAGAGCTCTCTAAAAAAAGAGATCTTTGTTATTTAGCATGTAACTACACAATAAACTATCTGGGCTGTGTCCACTCCTCCGGAGATCGAGCCAAGAATTTAAGCGTAATAAGCCCCCAGTCTCACCGCCGAGCTACTGGGTAGAAAACATAGTTGGAATTTGTTCGTTATTTAGCATAAAACTAAACAAGAGGTTATCTGCGTTGTGTTCTCCTCCCCACGGGATAAAACCCAGAAATATAAGCGTTATAAATTATATCCTCGTACACACCACTGAGCCACCTGGAGGCAAAGATGAAATTTGTTTGTTGTTTAGCGTAAAGCTAAAAATAGGCTAGCCGTGCTGTACCCACAGCGGGGATCAGACCTCATAATTTAACGTTATCAGTACTCAAATTTAACAATGAGTTAACAATGGATGGAATAGCAGCTTCAGTGTAGCCGGGACCCGGCATGGCCAAGCGCGTTAAGGCGTGCGACTCGTAATCCGAGGGTCGCGGGTTCGCTTCCCGCTCGCGCCAAACATGCTCGCCCTTTCTGCAGTGGGGGCGTTATAATGTGACGGTCAATCTCACTATTCGTTGGTAAAAGAGTAGCCCAAGAGTTGGAGGTGGGTGGTGATGACTAGCTGCCTTCCCTCTAGTCTTACACTGCAAAATTAGGGACGGCTAGCGCAGATAGCCCTCGTGTAGCTTTGTGCGAAATTCAAAAACAAACAAACAAACAGTGTAGCCGGATTTAAACATTAAATTTTATCGGGAAAAAATCACATTATCAAAACATGAAGGACCAATAGCGAAGCTTACAAATTAAAAATAAATAATAATTCTTACTATGTTCTCAAAAACTGTAGGGATCGAGTATTGTATTTCGTGAGGGACCAGCCCTTACAACGAATTTCTTCTAGGTAAACTAAATGAATCAAAATATGTAAGAAAAACAATTACGATGTTTGTTTTACTGGTGTTATAATTTTACTTTAATTAAGACGTTGTGCAAACTAATTTGTTCGGCGGAACCAGCGTACTTGTTCACGTGCTCTTAGCACGAGCTCAGCTGTGACACACACTCGCACACAAAAAGGTGAACTCTTGAACTCGTGGTAGGCTGTTATCTCGTGAATCTTTTTAAAGTGGTAATTGAGCTATAAAGTATAAACGAACAATGAAGCTCGTATCTTGTGCGGACAAAAACTGCTTGTTGATATGAAGTACACACAGTTGAAGCACCTCTCAGAATGTGATACTTGTGCGCTTCGATTTCAAGTAATTCAACACTTCCTGTTTTGGCAGAACCTTCAGTAACGAAATGGGTTCTGTTCATACGTTCCCAGTAGCCGAGTGTTATCGATAAATTTCGTGCGTGTTTAGACATATTCCACGCATCTTTGGTTAAAGGTCACACGACTGACCGGTAATTAGAGGCTTGTTTCATCCAAATCCTACAAAGAAACCGTCCATTTGTTTGGATTAGCGATTAATATATCTTGGAAAACAGTGACTCTTAAAACAGCGATGTAATCTTCTAGAATGAATAATAACCTATCATAAATACGTTTAGAGTAGAGAATTAGCTACGTAATGTATTGGGTGACATAATTAAATCAGTTAAACCTGAATAACATTTAGATAAAAATGTATCTCAGAACAGCTGGTATGGGTATTAACACTTTTATTGATAAGCAGAGAACAACGTTTCGACCTTCCTAGGTCATCTTCAGGTTAACAAAGAGAGGAAGGTCGGCTATCTGCATTAGCCGTCCCTAAATTTAGCAGTGTAAGACTAGAGGGAAGGCAGCTAGTCATCACCACCCACTGCGAACTCTTGGGCTACTCTTTTACCAACGAATAGTGGGATTGACCGTCACGTTATAACGCCTACACGGCTAAGCATGTTTGTGGTGACGGGATTCGAACTCACGACCCTCAGATTACGAGTCGAGCGCCTTAACTACCTGGTGTTGTCGCTTCAAGGAAGGTCGAAACGTGGTTCTGTTTTTATCAGTAAAAGTGTTGATACCAGCCGTTCTTAGATACATTTTTATTTCAAGTGTGGTTCTCATAATCAACAATTCAATATACAGTTGTGTTTTTTATACGTGATTTATTACTTTTTAAAATGTCACAGTGGTAAGTCTAACAACGTTAAAATCAGAGGTTAAATTCACCGCTGTGGACACAATCAAACCCTCGAAGCTGTAATTTAAGTTATATAACACGAGAGAACCTAATCGAATATTTATTTTCGTTATATCATTTCTGTTCCTATCAGAAATATCACAACAAGTATTTCGTCATCACTACGTATAATAAAGGTTCAACATGATGCCTGACACGTGATATTAGCCAAGCTTTCGGTATTTACTTTATTTCCATGAGGTAATTTAAAACGGTTATGTTTACAAATAACTCCTCTTGTAAACTATAACCTGATTGGTCCAGATCGAACTTAAAACTAATCAGATATGTTTTCTGATCCGGCGGTTAGCAAGAAGTTTTAATCTTTCTCTTTTTCTAAGAATTGACGAGTGAAAACAAAGATTATATTGTGTCAATTACACCACGTGTGCATATTCTGTATCCGTGCCAACGATGCCTTTCGTTCAATACCAAGACTCGTCAAGATATACGCGACAAGATATACCAGTGGTCCAGGCGCTGTAATCCAAGAGCAATTTATAAAAAAACAACAACATGGAATTTGATTTTTTTAAACCTAAATGCGACATTACGGGTAAACAGGATCAAAAAGCCGGACCAGAAACACTTTAATTTCAGGTATAGGCGGCCCTAATTTTAAACGTCTGACCTAAAGGAAGATAACTAGCCAGTAGAATATGTCTTTTCCCACATCTTTTAACCGACGAACACTGTTAATATCGCGTTTATAGGAAAGGAGGATTTGCTGTAACTCTTATAACGCACCCACAGCAGAAAGATTGTTGCGCTATATCACGTCTCGAACTGTGGACCCTTTGATCCGCATCTTGAAACATTGATCATGTGCCACATCTGGTCTGTACCAAATGCAACATCCTACTGCTCGATAATTTTCCTTTCCATTGCTTACCGCCCCACATTTAATATGCAAAAACAAAGGGTCTGGGAGTGGCACTCGGTGGACAGAGACAATACTTTCGTCTGTTTCCATGTGTTATAAATGGTGCCGACTAGTGTCATGTGTCAATATATTGGTAGTTTTACGTATCATATTTGCCAACCGCAGGTTCGAATCCCTGCCACACCAAACGCTGTCGTTTTTTCAGCCGTGGGGGGCTTTATAAAAATTCAAAAACTCGCTATACAGAGGAAGATAACGAAATACGACAGAATTTATTTTATCAGCTTCTAGGTGGCGCTATGAAATTAACAGAGCAAAAATGCGCCACTGAATTGGAAAAACAAACAAACAGACATTACTCAAAAATTACTGTTGTATATTTTTACCAAGCCCGGCATGGCCAGGTGGTTAAGGCACTCGACTCGTAATCTAAGAGTCGCAGGTCGGAATCCCCGTCACATCAAATATGCTCGCCCTTTTAGCTGTGGAAGAGTTATAATGTGACAGTCAATCCCACTGCTCGTTGATAAAAGAGTAGCCTAAAAGTTGGCGGTGGGTGATAATGACTAGCTGCCTTCCCTTGAGTCTTACACTGCTTAATGACGGACGGCTGGCGCGGATAGCCCTCTTGTAGCTTTGCGTTAAGCTAAAAAAATAACAAACAAATCTTTGTGAACCGAGTTGAGTCATTATGTCGAAATTTCTACGATTTACAAGCACGAGGGAGTGACGTTATAACAATGATGTATTTTTTTGTGAAATTATTTTTTCATTTTGTTTGAGTTATATCTTCATGCCACTTTGAAAGATTGTGCATTTTAGAGTCGTGTATATTATTATTGTTTTGTTTCTTTGTTTCGTTTGTTTTCCACCAAACATGTTCGCCCCTTCAGCCGTGGGACGTTATAATGTGCGGTCAATCCCACTATTCGTTAGTAAAAGAGTAGCCCAAGATTTGGCGGTCGGTGGTGATGACTAGCTGCCTTCCCACTAGTCTTACACTGCTAGATAAGAGATGTCTAGGGCAGATAGCTCTCGTGTAGCTTTGCGCGAAATTCAAAACAAAACCAAAACCGAACTGCTTTCACTTTCTTCGTATGATGTTCCCACGCTTCCCATGGCCTAATCTTGAAAATAACTACTTCCTATCCACGTCATTGACAGACCTTGTTAAATTATATACAGCTAGTTAACTTTCGAGGTCAGTGATTTTGGTAATATATTTAGAGCTTCGACAGAAATGAACGCCAAATGTCAAGGTCAGTGGGTGGAAGTCCTAACGCGTGGGTTCACAGAGGTATTAATGTTACATCACCGTAGATGGCGTACGTTTTGTTTATGTTGGATTTCACGCAAATTTACACGAGGCCTAGAGGGAAGACAGCTAGTTAGCACCACCCATCACCAAGCTCTCGGGCTAATATTGTAAGACCGAACACCGGGACATGACCGCCACTCTTGTAACACACTCACGAACCGGGTAGCCTTGGTTCTACAGTTTGACACGTAAAGAAGTGGGCCACGCCCGACCCTTTGGTATATACAGACTTGACTTTAGTTTCGTAGTTTTGGGTATGTTTTATTATACACTCGGTTACGACTAAAACATATCCTGTTAAGTAGTGTGGGGAGCCTTGAACCAAGGGGTTAAGTAGTAACCTATACACATACGGGGGAGGATAAGAACAAAACGAGTCGTTTTTCAATAGACGTGATAAGTGACCATCTTGTCTCTTGTTTGACCCCATTAAACTACAATAAGTACCGGTTTACTACTGGGAACAGCTTTTATATTTGGGCTTTGGTACAAGAGAATTGTTGATAACCTGGATATGTGTTTCGACTCACTTTTGCTTTCACTTGAATTTTTCATTCATATGTTCACAGACGTCGGAATGTGAGGGCACGTGTCCCCAAATAATTATATTAGGCATCGGAACGGTATGGCACGTGTTTTCAGTAATTATATTGTACGTCGGAACTAGAAGGCACGTGTTCCTAGTAATTATATTAGACGTCGGAACGGGAAAGGGCACGTGTCTCCAATAATTATACTAGGCATCGGAAGGGGAGGGTACATGTCCCCAGTGATTATATTAAACGTTGGAACAAGAGGGCACGTGTTCGCAATAATCGTATTAGACGTCGGAACTGGAAGGTACGTGTTCTCAGTAATTGTATTAAACGTCGGAACGAGAGGGCACGTGTCCCCAATAATTATACTTGGCGTCGGAAGGGGAAGGTATGAGTCCCCAGTGATTGTATTAAACGTCGAAATGAGAGGGCACGTGTCCCCAGTGATTATATTAAACGTCGAAATGGGAGGGGAACGTGTCCCCAATAATTATACTTGGCGTCGGAAGGGGAAGGTATGAGTCCCCAGTGATTGTATTAAACGTCGAAATGAGAGGGCACGTGTCCCCAGTGACTATATTAAACGTCGAAATGGGAGGGGAACGTGTCCCCAATAATTATATTTAGACCTGAATATTATTACCAAGTCCTTTCCATCCAATACTTTGCTAACAACAGATTTTATTTTAGTATAGTTTTCTACAAAGTCCGCTAACTTTGCCTGAATGAAAGGAGAATTTATTTCTTTGCCAAATTCTGATCGTTGTTGTATTAAATTGTTGAATATCGTTTTAAAAAAAGTTTCTATTAATTGGCAAATATTTGTATTGATTCGCGAGAACTTCCTCAACCTGGCCCGACATGGCCAGGTGGTTAAGGCACTCGACTTTCAGGGTCACGGGTTCGAATCCCGGTCGTACCAAAAATCCTCACCCTCCCAGCCGTGGGGGCGTCATAATGTGACGGTCAATCCCACTATTCGTTGGTAAAAGAGTAGCCCAAGAGTTGGCGGTGGGTGGTGATGACTAGCTGCATTCCCTCTAGTCTTGCACTACAAAATTAGTGATGGCTACCGCAGATAGCCCTCCAGTAGCTTTGCGCGAGATTAAAAAAACAACAAAAAATCTTCAAACGGTCCGTGTTCGTTAATAATTATTATGGCTTATTAAATGTACAGCTAGAATTTTTTCCGTGGTTGGAGAGACGGGGGGGACAAAACAGTTACCATTTATCAAATACTGGGGCCATGAAATAGACCTCACTAAACTTTTGTTCCGCAATATTCATGCTAGCGATACTTTTCAACTGGGCCCGGCATGGCCAAGCGTGTTAAGGCGTGCGTCTCGTAATCTGAGGGTCGCAGGTTCGCATCCCGGTCTCGCCAAACATGCTCGTCCTCCCAGCCGTGAGGGCGTTATAATGTTACGGTCAATCCCACTAGTTGTTGGTGAAAGAGTAGCCCAAGAGTTGGCGGTAGGTGGTGATGACTAGCTGCCTTCCCTCTAGTCTTACACTGCTAAATTAGGGACGGCTAGCACAGATAGCCCTCGAGTAGCTTTGTGCGAAATTCCAAAACAAACAGACTTTACAACTAACCTGTTTGTGGCGATTTTTTTTATTAAGTTCATTACATCTCCGGTTTCTTTCCCCACAATTATTTAAGGGCGGAATTTCCTCTTTTCCCCCACATCTCTAGCTACCCCAGTTATGAAACGATTCTGTTCTGGGTTTGCTAAATTCTCGCATGGTGGCCCAGCTGTAGTGGGGAAACTTCGTATGGAACACACAACCTTGGTCTCAATTGTCTTGTATTCCTTATACTCCGATTAAAATATACAGCCTGTCAAACTCAAGGTAGTAACTGATGTCAGAGGCCAGTAAAACAATGACTTGATCGGGTGGAGATAATTCGTGCCACGTGCAGTACTCGTGACTTCGTTTTCTGTCTTGATTGTTAGCGAGAAGGTAGAGAAAGTTCTGAAACGTACGAAACACACCACAGAGTATGTTCTGTATCATTTGTTTGGATACAATGACGCCGGAACAACTTACGTATTTGGGAGAACTGAAAACCGTTCAACAGAATCAAAACTCGTGTATGATGTGCACTACGCATGCGTAGAGCTTCGTACTCGAAGACTTTGATTGGGAATAGTAATAACGCTATTTTATAAATCACTTGAAGACTTATTAATTCAGTAAAAGAAAACACCAATGACGCTAACCAGTAAATGAAAATAATGTGTTAACCAATAAAATAAAACAATAATAATACGTTAACCAATAAAAGAAAACAAAAATATTTTTCTAACCAATGAAAGGAAACAACAACAATGTGTTAACCAATAGAAGGAAACAATAATAATTTGTTAACCAATGAAAGAAAACAACACTGAATGTCGTTGTTCAACGGAAGTTTTAGGTTTCACAGTCTGGAGTTTTCTTTTATTTTGCAATATTAACTACCGATGACTTGTACAAACACGGATGTCCAACTCTAACTTAAACACCACAAGAACAAAAGTGTCGAAACTAGCGTTCTACTAAAAAAGGCGAGAAAGAGAAAGCGGGTGTAAGTTGTTTTAAAGGAAGTGACGTTCTGCTTCAGCTCACAAAGTTTCTAGTTTCAGTTCCCGGAAAAACAGAGCCGTTACCTTTAAATGGTTATATTTTTATTTGGATTACAACAGATTTGACGATCGGTCATTGTTTTAGCTGTTCGCTTTAATAGGCCAGGCATGGTCATATGTTTAGGGCGCCCGACTCGCAATCTGAAGATCGCGGGTTCGAATCCCCGTTACACCAAACACACTCGCCCTTCCATCCGTCGGGGCGTTATAAAGTAACAATAAATCCCACTATTTGTTAGTAAAAGAGTACCCCAAGAGTTGGCAATGGATGTTGATGACTAGCTACCTTCCTTTGAGTCTTACACTGCTAAATTAGGGATGGCTAGCGCTGGTAGCTTTCCTGTAGCTTTGCGCGAAATTCACAAATCAAACAAACTTTTTAATATATATATATATATATATGTTAGCTAAAGTAAGACAGGAGAAATGAATGAGAAAACGAAATAAACAAACAAACATTCATGTACACTCATTTTCTAATTAAAAGAGCATTTACTAAGTTATTTTGATTATTTTAATTATGTTAAGCCCACCAGGCGTAATAAAATAGTCCCGTTTGACACTCGAAGTTCTCAAGAAAATTGATAAATTTTACGTTGTAAAGATGGCGCCACCTTCTTCAGAAGATGAAAGTTTTGATGTGGAAATGAACTCGTACTTGAAGAGCTTGCAGTTATTGTTGTTCATACATATAAGGCTGGGTGTGATCTACCGTTAGTGTACCCAGACTGTGAATCCGATGTTTATGGTTCGCATCCCATTCCCTTTAAACACTGTCCGCACTTTGAGGTAATACACGTGCTATAATAGTAACTGTCAAATTTCACTGCACTGCCAGTCTGAGAGTTGACGGCGGATGGTGTTGACTAGGTGCATTTCTTCTAGTCTGTCAGTCCGAAATGAGTGATATAGGAAAAATGTTGGGTCTTTGTCCGGAAAACCTTAAACCATTTGATCACCAAATTTGTTGTAGGAAAGGCTGACGAAAAATCACTTGACCGGAAATGACGACATCTATTTTAAGAACAAATAAAAATAATACTGTTTTTTTTTAAAGAAGTTAAATATTTCGAACAGGAGAGATTCAAGCCTACAACTTTACTTATCGAAGAGATTTTTTTAGCTTGCTATTCGACATGTGAAGGGATTCGAACATGGGACCCTCAGATTACAAGTCGAGCGTCTTAAGCATTTGGTCATGCCGGACCTTGTTCAGTGAGAAAGCCATTATATCACAGAGATTTTACTCAGGTCACTGAAGACTTGACCCCATCTGCGGAAGATCGAACATGGGACCCTCAGATTACAAGTCGAGCGCCTTAAGCATTTGGTCATGCCGGACCTTGTTCAGTGAGAAAGCCATTACATCACAGAGATTTTACTCAGGTCACTGAAGACTTGACCCCATCTGCGGAAAACATTTTCCAATCAGTAGGATGCTTTTCCTAAGAGCTTGAATTTATTTTTTCCAGCTGGAAAAATAATTTAAAAAACTATTTCGCAATCAGTAAGGTTCCCTTCACCCAAACAAAGAAAAATTTTACTTTAAACTAGTGGGAAACATTTTGTAACCAGTTTTGTCCGCTGGAGGGAACCACGAGTTGGACTTTCTCCCTGTCAATAGGATATTAACTTTATCCGGACCTTTAAGATACTTTACTCAACATGACCTGGAGTTTATCGGTGGACTTTGATCGTACGTCGTTCGTTATATTCTGAAAGAACCACTTTATTTTAAAAACCAACAATGAAATAAATGTTAAATTACAGCCTTGGTTGTGTTGTGTGTGTTCTTACCACTAGAGGGTGCGATAAGAGAGAATTCGTATACCTTGAAGTGCCTTGTTAACAGAGTCGCTACCAGATGACGCCAGAGGAAAGCACTGTCCTTACCTTCTTCCGCTATCCATTCACACATACGAACGGCTAGCCTACCTCTAACGACGCGACAGTTTCTCTCACACCATTGTCATTATTATTATTACACGTGTATGAAATACGTATCTCAAATGCGAATGACATACTTTATGGCCATGAAACAGGACATGCTGTGAGGGCGTTTTAATAATTTTATAAACTTGAATGACATTTTCTAAACTGACGAACATGGAGAGGTAATTCCATAAATATAATTAGAAATTTTCATAAGTAGGTATAGAATAATAATATGGCTGAGAACGGTTAAATACTGTTATATATAAAGTGAAATTAAATAAATACATTTAAATAAAGTTAAATAAGTAATCAAACGCGTGATGAAGGAGTGCGTTAGAAACAGCAAATCCTAATCTCTAAATTATATGCGGGCCTGGCATGGCCTAGCGTGTTAAGGCGTGCGCTTCGTAATCTGAGGGTCGCGGGTTCGCGCCCGAGTCGCGCCAAACATGCTCGCCCTCCCAGTCGTGGGGGCGTTATAATGTGACGCTCAATCCCACTATTTGTTAGTAAAAGAGTACCCCAAGAGTTGGCAATGGATGTTGATGACTAGCTGCCTTCCTTTGAGTCTTACACTGCTAAATTAGGGATGGCTAGCGCTGGTAGCTTTCCTGTAGCTTTGCTTGAAATTCCAAAACAAACAAACTAACTAAATTATATTATAACCATAATTTTCGAGCCAAAACAAAAACGCATTAAAATTAAACAAAATACGCTGCATTTTTTTTCTCAAAAAAAATCCTACGGTACAAGCTGCAACGTGGGATTATAAAATGTATCTTAGGTTTTGGATGTGACTGAAGAAGTTGGACCCACATTGCGGTGGGGATACACTTAAAACGGTGTATAAAATACATTTTAGTTTGGGCAAAAACAGCATATAATCAACTTTTCGCGTGACGCCAGTGCTCTTTGAAGCAATATGTGACGTCAGTGCCCTTCGAAGATATCGTTTTATATAAAAGTTTACTTTTTAAGTATCAACGTTAATCTTTGTTAAACTCGGTTTTATTTCGTTGTAAATGAAATACTGCAATACTATAAATGCGATAAAGTGAAACTACACTTGAAGGACCGGCCAGGTGGTTAAGGCACTCTACTCGTGATCCCAGGGTCGCGAGTTCAAATCCACCAAACATAGTTGCCCTTTAAGCCGTGTGAGCGTTGTAATGTGACGGCCAGTTCCACTATTCGTTGGTAAAAGAGTAGCCCAAGAGTTGGCGGTGGGTGTTGATGACTAGCTGCCTTCTCTTTACTCTTACACTGCTAACTAGCGCAGATAGCCCTCTTGCGGCTTTGCGCTAAATTAAAAACAAACAAATCTAAACTTGAAACACCGAGATTGTTTATTTTTGTGTGCTGCCCTCATGCGGAGGTACTTCAAAGACTATGTGCTATTTATAGTGTACGTGGTAGCGTCACCCTCTAGTGGCAAATGAAGAAATTATTCGAAACAAAAGACATAAACGTTGCGCTGGTAAATGTTTGACGTGTGACGTAGAAGCACGAGCTGCATTTTTGAAAATTTGAAGCGTTGACGTTCTGTATGAGAATCGACAGCATAGCACCTAACTGACACTGGATACGGCAGATTTAGTGCGGTTAACATGTTAAAACACGTTCTTGTTTTCTTTCATTAGTGAGTATTCAGAATTATAAATACATTTTTTTTTCCTGTGGATCCATCGCCGCTTAGGCCCGGCACGGCCACGTGAGTTAAAGCGTTCGGCTCGTAATCCGAGGGTCGCGAATTCGAATCCTGGTCGCACCAAACATGCTCGCCCTTTCAGCCGTGGGGGCGTTATAATGTTACGGTCAATTCCATGATTCATTGGTAAAAGAGTAGCCCAAGAGTTGGCGGTAGGTGGTGATGACTAGCTACCTTCCCTCTAGTCTTATACTGATTAATTAGGCACGGCTAGCTCAGATAGCCCTCGTGTAGCTTTGCGCGAAATTCAAAAACAAGCCAATCATATCTGCTCCACTCTGACAACAAGAGGACAAGCTTACTGGTTCGCCAGTTATCTTGAATGATAGTTGAAGTTAATTAAAATGCAATATTAAGAAATATAAACACAACTGGTGTTAGAATGAGAAGTTAAAAGATTAATATTCTCTTGTCAATCCTGAGTCACAAAGAACATAAATATAATTGATAAATGTAATTATAATTATAACTCGCTTGATCAATCTGGTTCACACCATAAAAGTCGTGGCTCGTAAAAAACCACTACCTTGTTTTTCGGATCCCAACCGGCGTGACGAGTCATAGTATTATACGAAAGGTCTCGTTGGGTAACATTTCATATTTTGCTTCGCTTTCACTTACAGATGGAGTAAACCAAAGTAAATAAAAATATTTCCAACGGTAAATCTTAAGGCTTATAACGCTAAAATATGGGTTTCGATATCTGCGGTGGACATAACACACAAGAGATATCTTTGTGTTGAAATACGAACAGAACAAGAAAAGCATTATTTATCGACTGAGCGTTATGACGTTGTGTCTTTAAATGTGGTTGTTTTTTGCTATCTATTACTATTCATGGTGACGTAGTTGTGTCCAACGTGATGCAACTTTTGGTGAAGTGAACCTATGTTAATCTTAATTGCTGGTGTAATTTTTAACACAGTAGAAGACGTCTACAATATAATTGATAGATATGTTTTTTGATGTAATGAAAGCATGTAAAATATAGTTGATATTGTAATTTTGATACAGTGAAGCCTTGTCCAGTAGAGTCGGTAGAGTGAAGCCTTGTCCAGTAGAGTCGGTATACATAATTTTTGATGTAGCGAAGTTTATTTCTTGTATTAAACACTATAGATAAAAACATTGATGTAAGTGTATTTGTGTTACTGACACCGTAAATAAAGCTACCGATGTAAGTGTATTTGTGTTACTGACACTGTAAATAAAGCTACCGATGTAAGTGTACTTGTACTACTGACACTGTAGGTAAAGCTGCCGATGTAAGTGTATTTGTACTACTGATACTGTAGGTAAAGCTACCGATGTAAGTGTATTTGTATTACTGACACTGTAGATAAAGCTACCGATGTAAGTGTATTTGTGTTACTGACACTGTAGATAAAGCTACCGATGTAAGTGTACTTGTACTACTGACACTGTAGGTAAAGCTGCCGATGTAAGTGTATTTGTACTACTGATACTGTAGGTAAAGCTACCGATGTAAGTGTATTTGTACTACTGACACTGTAGGTAAAGCTGCCGATGTAAGTGTATTTGTACTACTGATACTGTAGGTAAAGCTACCGATGTAAGTGTATTTGTACTACTGACACTGTAGGTAAAGCTGCCGATGTAAGTGTATTTGTACTACTGTATACTGTGTAGGTAAAGCTACCGATGTAAGTGTATTTATTACTGAAGTGTATTTGTATTACACACTGTAGGTAAAGCTACCGATGTAATGTGTGTATTTGTACTACTGACACTGTAAATAAAGCTATCGATGTAAGTGTATTTGTACTACTGACACTGTAGATAAAGCTACCGATGTAAGTGTATTTGTACTACTGACACTGTAGGTAAAGCTACCGATGTAAGTGTATTTGTATTACTGACACTGTAGATAAAGCTACCGATGTAAGTGTATTTGTACTATTGACACTGTAGGTAAAGCTACCGATGTAAGTGTATTTGTATTACTGACACTGTAGATAAAGCTACCGATGTAAGTGTATTTGTACTACTGACACTGTAAATAAAGCTACCGATGTAAGTGTATTTGTACTACTGACACTGTAGGTAAAGCTGCCGATGTAAGTGTATTTGTACTACTGATACTGTAGGTAAAGCTACCGATGTAAGTGTATTTGTATTACTGACACTGTAGATAAAGCTACCGATGTAAGTGTATTTGTACTACTTGACACTGTAGGTAAAGCTAATGTAAGCTACCGATGTAAGTGTATTTGTATTACTGACACTGTAGATAAAGCTACCGATGTAAGTGTATTTGTACTACTGACACGATGTAAGGTAAACTGACTATCGATGTAAGTGTATTTGTACTACTGACACTGTAGATAAAGTGTATTTGTATTACTGACACTGTAGATAAAGCTACCGATGTAAGTGTATTTGTACTACTGACACTGTAGGTAAAGCTGCCGATGTAAGTGTATTTGTACTACTGACACTGTAGTTAAAGCTATCGATGTAACTGTATTTGTACTACTGACACTGTAGATAAAGCTACAGATGTAAGTGTATTTGTACTACTGACACTGTAGTTAAAGCTATTGATGTAACTGTATTTGTACTACTGACATTGTAGATAAAGCTACAGATGTAAGTGTATTTGTACTACTGACACTGTAGTTAAAGCTATCGATGTAACTGTATTTGTACTACTGACACTGTAGATAAAGCTACAGATGTAAGTGTATTTGTACTACTGACACTGTAGTTAAAGCTATTGATGTAACTGTATTTGTACTACTGACATTGTAGATAAAGCTACATATGTAAGTGTATTTGTACTACTGACACTGTAGTTAAAGCTACCGATGTAACTGTATTTGTACTACTGACATTGTAGGTAAAGCTACCGATATTTGATACTGACACTGTAGCTACCGATAAAGCTTTCGATGTAAGTGTGTATTTGACTGTAAATAAAGCTATCGATGTAAGTGTATTTGTACTACTGACACTGTAGATAAAGCTACCGATGTAAGTGTATTTGTACTACTGACACTGTAGTTAAAGCTATCGATGTAACTGTATTTGTACTACTGACATTGTAGATAAAGCTACAGATGTAAGTGTATTTGTACTACTGACACTGTAGATAAAGCTACAGATGTAACTGTATTTGTACTACTGACATTGTACATAAAGCTACAGATGTAAGTGTATTTGTACTACTGACACTGTAGATAAAGCTACAGATGTAAGTGTATTTGTACTACTGACACTGTAGATAAAGCTACCGATGTAAGTGTATTTGTACTACTGACACTGTAGTTAAAGCTATCGATGTAACTGTATTTGTACTACTGACATTGTAGATAAAGCTACAGATGTAAGTGTATTTGTACTACTGACACTGTAGTTAAAGCTATCGATGTAACTGTATTTGTACTACTGACATTGTAGATAAAGCTACAGATGTAAGTGTATTTGTACTACTGACACTGTAGATAAAGCTACAGATGTAAGTGTATTTGTACTACTGACACTGTAGTTAAAGCTATCGATGTAACTGTATTTGTACTACTGACATTGTACATAAAGCTACAGATGTAAGTGTATTTGTACTACTGACACTGTAGATAAAGCTACAGATGTAAGTGTATTTGTACTACTGACACTGTAGATAAAGCTACAGATGTAAGTGTATTTGTACTACTGACATTGTAGATAAAGCTACAGATGTAAGTGTATTTGTACTATTGAAGACAATGTAAATAAAAATTTTAATGTTAATGTTTGTTGAAAGAAGAGGATTACGCTGCAACACCTTTCAATGTGCATGTGTTAGTATGTGTTACTAACAACACAGTTTCTACTGAATAAATGGGGCGTATTAAATGGGACCTGTTTTTCCCCTGGAAAGAAGAAATGGATTGATCCGGTTGATGATTGGCTTAAAGTTTGTGAACGTATCCTCTATGTGACATGAAGCTGATTTTCAGACGAGAGTGATCATACGACGTGTGTTCAGTTGTTGATACGTGTCGGAGCTCGTGATATATTACTGAATGTTGGTATCGGCTGTTATTTGTAACCTTACTTCGAACTTTGGGTAACGCTATACCTGTCTACCGATGTCGTAACGGTAAGTGTTTTATCTTATGTTTAAAAATGTCTCCCACCTATACAAATAGGTTTCGAATACCTTACCATTAAAAACATATTAGAAAATAAAAAAGGAAATCATCCCCACAAGAGGGCGTTAATTTCTACCACCTCTGATGCATATTTTGTGTGAGCAGCTTAAGATCTAGGTCTTTACCACGTGCAATAAATCAGTTTCAGTTTAGTTACATTTATTTCACCTGTGACGTCACAAAAGCTCCGCCTCTCTAAATCGACCGGGCGAATAGGCTACTTCGTTGCTTTTGATATGGGACATGTTTTTCACAGCCAAGCGGAGAAATTTACTATTTCACTGATCAGAAGCTAGTGACGGGAAGTAAGTTGTAGACGTCACAGAAAATCGTACCTAGTGGTTGGTTATTCATCTCCTGCTATTACACTTTCAATCACAAAAAATCAAATAACAGGACTAACCTAATAAATCACTTTCTCTGGTGTAGGTAATAGAGCTAACGTAACTTTTCATGTTACAGTTGAAATATAAAACTATATCTTAACGATACAGCGACACCTGTAGGTGCAAAAATACCTGAAGAGATGTTAACTAATCGCAGGCTCGTTGAACTTGGAATTCAATATGCACTGGAATCTCGTGACTTTGCACGTGAACTTGTTAGGCTTGTCAATCCGTTTCACGGATTCTACGTTTAAAGTTGGCAAAATAAAGTATTTGTCCATTTTAAGTTCGACACATGTGGAACGCAAAGCAAGATATTTACTAGATATAGTAAATCAACACGTTAAATAGTGCAGATTACCAAAGTACAAAGTAAAGTAGATCTCCAACTTATCACTTCAATTCACACTATTGGTCTGAATGTTCTGAGAATGTTTTAAAAATAAATTCCAGTTGTTTAGTTATTTAATATTTTTGTGTGTACTAAACACAAGTTGAAATTGATAGTTAGAAAGCAATAACTTGAAAACATTTCTTCATTATCGCTCATAATTCTTGGTGTTATTTCTTTACGGATTTGGTGTCGCTCACCAGTGACTCAGCGGTATATCTTTTAGCTTACGAAGATACAAAAATCATTTTCTATACCCAGGGTGTGCACAACACGTATAGCCCGTTGTGTAGCATTACGCTGAACGACAACCAAACAGCATTATTATCTGGTAAGGTGAAACTGTGTTCTACTTTTCTTAGTTTGATTACTTCCCGGTGGGTCAACGGTTCGATTCCCCGCGGTGGGCACAGCAGATAGACCAAACATGAAAGTAGTTTGGTGACACAGCTCGGCTATGACCTCCGTAAATGGGTTAAAATGGCTCTAAAGGAAATATGAGGTCAACCTTTGGCCTTCATCTGGATATCTACTTTTTAAAAAGCAAAGCGTTTGTAATCTCTTTCCACGAGAAACAAAACTCAGCTTGGGAAGGTATATCAGTGATTTGTAAATTATAGTTGAAAATAATCAAGCGATCTCGTCTGGCCCTCGCTACTTTTGATTTGTTTCGGATATCCGCGCAAGCTTTCTGTGTGTGTGTGTGTGTGTGTATGTATATATACAAAAGCTATATGCATGCGTCCACCATCTCTCCAGCTTGAGCTGATAGACAGAAGAAAAGGCAGATTTATAAGAGAATCCACAGCGAATACTTGTACCGCTGTTTGTTTTGAATTTCGCACAAAGCTACACGAGAGCTATCTGCGCTAGCCATCCCTAATTTAGCAATGTAAGACTAGAGGGAAGGCAGCTAGTCATCGCCACCCACCGCCAACTCTTGGACTACTCTTTTACCAACGAATAGTGGTATTGACTGTCACATTATAACGTCCCCACAGGTCGAGAACCATAAATAACCACCTGTCCATGCCGGGCCCTGTACTACTGTGACCAAACAGTTGAATTTGGCTGTCCACCTCTACTCAAAGTACTTAGTGCGATTTTTTTTTCAGCAAAGAGACGCGAAACAGGCGATTGGATCTACAGCCCAGCAAGCTATTTTTAGTTCATATCCGTTGTATTCCTGTTTACAGAGTAACTTCAATATTTATCCAATAAATATTACGTTAACGCGAATATCCTTTGACCTTTTGACAAGAAAGAGATCTCTAGAAAACAAGGGTCCGGCACGGCCAAGCGTGTTAAGGCTTGCGATTCGTAGTCTGAGGGTCGCGGGTTCGCATCCCGGTCGCTCCAAACATGCTCGCCCTTTCAGCCATGGGGGCGTTATAATGTGACGGTCAACCCCACTATTCGTTGGTAAAAGAGTAGCCCAAGAGTTGGCGGTGGGTGGTGATGACTAGCTGCCTTCCCTCTAGTCTTACACTGCTAAATTAGGGACGGCTAGCGCAGATAGCCTTCGTGTAGCTTTGTGCGAAATTCCAAAACAAACAAACAAACTGGAAAACAAGAAAGACATTCGTAAACTTTGAATATTTAATCGCGAGTCGCTCAAAGAAATGAAACAGACAAGTGACGGAACTTAATGGTCTCCCAGTACTGTTGACGTCATCAGTATGACACCTGTATGAAACAGATGAATGTACAGGTTTTATTAAATGATCGCACGCTTATTGACGGAACTTGTTCTTTCAATGCATTACACGGACTCCACCTTTCCTGCAATTATTTCACGTGATAGAAAACGTTTCGAACGTCCCTGCGCCCAAGATGTTTTGTTAAATCATTGTGTTCATTGGAATGCCGGAAGACGATTGTACATTTGTTTGTAGTTCAACGCAAAGCTACATATTGAGATAACTGTGTTCTGCCCATCACCGGTATCGAAACTCAGTTTCTATCACAGTTAGCCCTTACATGTAGTTTTGTGCCTCTAGGGGGCGACTGTTGCACAAATGTTTGTTATTCGTGTATTAGTATTGAAATATTAGATTTGTATCCTTGAGACATCGTACGTTAATTAATCTAGATTTACGTTTCTGGGTTTATTGTAAACCTTGAAGATACACAATGGGCTATGTGTGCTCTGCCCACCACGGGTATCGAAACCCAGTTTTTTTAGCGTTATAAGTCCACTAATTTACCACTAGCCCCCCCCCCCCAGTGGCTCAGCGGTATGTCTGCGGACTTACAACGCTCAAAACCGGGTTTCGATACCCGTGGTGGGCAGAGCACAGATAGCCCATTGTGTAGCTTTGTGCTTAATTCAAAACAACAACAACTTGCCACTGGGATACGACCCATACTTTGTGCCACAAATTATATCTTCGCTATTGGTTGTTATATTATTCACTCTCTTATCCCTCTTAAAAATCAAGACCAAACAAAATTACGACAAGTCTTTGTTTTTTTCGTGATTACGTTTACAGACTAATATAATATATTTGTACTGTTTCAAACCCTCAGTACTGCGATACAAGCACGTTAGCGTGTTGTAGAAACCTTGTTTGTATTGTAAGCAAGCGTTATGACGTTGTAGCTATGATACTGTATTAATACCAGTTTTGTCTCTGGCCACGCCCACGTTACCTCCCACCTCACTGTCAGTTATTGGATTTCGTTGATGAAATTTGATACTGCAATACTTAGAGTAAGTTCTGAAATAAAGTAGATTTTTTTTTTTTACTTTCAATGCAGTGTAATAACTTCCTCCCCCACAAGAGGGGTTACCGGCAATTCTGAGAACTAATAACGCTGAAAAATAAGGTTTCTATTCTCGCAATCTGTAGATCACAACATTCCATTGCATAACAACTAAGAAACAAAAAAATTCGAACAGAACACGGTGTAACCGTGTACATCTCAGCTGAATCGTGTTATTTGTTTTACTTTTTTATTACAATTAAAGAAAGAGAAAACATTTGATAAATCCAGCTCATGATGACGAAACAGAAAGAAAAAATTAATAGCATAGCTAGTAGCCAATCTCTAAATAACTGCGTTCAGTATTGTCTGTGAAACAATCATTGGTAGCACTATAATCTTACGCGCGGTTAGGCCTAGGGGTAGTTAGGCCTAGCGGTTGGTCTTTTGTGTCGGCTTGTTTATAGATCAACCCTTTCTGTTTATTATTTTTTTTATAACATAAAACTTCATACAAGAAAAACAGTTCATTTTGGCAGATATTCCCAGACCTTTTAGCTTCAGTGACCTCGAGGCCTTAAACACGCTATGAGATAAAGTCAGGTTACCAGTTTGTACTTAAAGAAGAAAGGTTCTTTCGAAAGCACTTGGTTTGCGGCTTTTTTCTATCTTTGTATTAAACTGATTTCTTAATCCTATATATGATCGTAACATCATAGATAAATATTTGTAATAACAGCATTTCTGAGGTATGTTACTTTCTATGAAACTTGTTTCTTAAAAACAAAAACAGTTCTGGCGTAAATAACGTTGTGTAGTAATGTTTACTGTAAGAAAGAAAATTTACTTTGTTTTATTAGGTAGTATTTTACGTAGCATATCCGGAAACCATTAGAAGCTTTAAACTCCAGGACCTGCGCAAATGTATATTAACTAGACTAATTAAGTTCAGTTAACCAAATAACATGGATTGAATAAAACGTGTTTAACACTGAAGTAACGGGTAGAATAGAATGTCTTTAACGTTGCAGTAACGGGTAGAATATAATGTGTTTAACGTTGCAGTAACGGGTAGAATAGAATGTGTTTAACGTTGCAGTAACGGGTAGAATATAATGTGTTTAACGTTGCAGTAACGGGTAGAATATAATGTGTTTAACGTTGCAGTAACGGGTAGAATATAATGTGTTTAACGTTGCAGTAACGGGTAGAATAGAATGTGTTTAACGTTGCAGTAACGGGTAGAATATAATGTGTTTAACGTTGCAGTAACGGGTAGAATAGAATGTGTTTAACGTTGCAGTTACGGGTAGAATAGAATGTGTTTAACGTTGCAGTAACGGGTACGGCAGTAGTTAACGGGTAGAATAGAATGTGTTTAACGTTGCAGTTACGGGTAGAATAGAATGTGTTTAACGTTGCAGTAACGGGTAGAATAGAATGTGTTTAACGTTGCAGTAACGGGTAGAATAGAATGTGTTTAACGTTGCAGTAACGGGTAGAATAGAATGTGTTTAACGTTGCAGTAACGGGTAGAATATAATGTGTTTAACGTTGCAGTAACGGGTAGAATAGAATGTGTTTAACGTTGCAGTAACGGGTAGAATATAATGTGTTTAACGTTGCAGTAACGGGTAGAATAGAATGTGTTTAACGTTGCAGTAACGGGTAGAATATAATGTGTTTAACGTTGCAGTAACGGGTAGAATAGAATGTGTTTAACGTTGCAGTAACGGGTAGAATAGTAGAGTCTGTTAATATTGACAGTAACATGTAGTATCTGTTAATATTGACAGTAACATGTAGAATCTGTTAACTATTGACAGTAACATGTAGAATCTGTTAATATTCACAGTAACACTGTTAATACTGTATTTGCTATTCAATGAAACTCAACAATTTACTTTAGAAACGTGTATTTTTTGTCCTGAAACAAAAACGAACTTAATTTTAAACATCGAGAAAAAATAATAAACTTTATATTTTTATGTGTTTTCTGTTTGTTTATTTTAAGCACATGCTAACTATTGGGTAATGTGCCCACTAGAAGAATCGAACCACAAATGTTTGCAGTATAAACCCTCAATCTAACTGCTGAGCCAATAAGGGCTTTTTCCCAAACAATTTTATGCGTTTTCCACGTTCCAAACAAATCATGTAATAATTCTCAAATACACCTAGCCATTCATATATATATATTTAGTGACGAATACTTATTGTAGTAGCATACGCATGTTGGAAGTTAGGTGTAAAACACAAAACAGAGCATGTTGTATTATTATAGATAATGTTGCGACTTTAATATACGAACATTTATAAACTTGTTTATCATTTATTTTGTGAATTTGTAATTAATTATTGAATGAAAGCATACGGGACAGGACTATATACAGTTCCAAAAACCAAGTAAATCTGTTTTATTCGAAACGGATTTCGCGCGAAGCTGCACGAGGGCTATCTGCGCGAGCCGTCCCTAATTGGTTGGCCATACGTAATATATTAGTTACATTTTTGTTAATTTAAATTTACCTTTGTTGTTTGTGTGCGACTTTTTTTCAGTGGTTTTCTTTGTATTTAATAGAGTAACGAAGAACGTATAAAATAGTCGTAATGTTCCGCCATTTTTCATATTTTAATGGCATCGACTGGAAACATCAGTTTATATTTATCTTTTATGCAAAATAATGCGATAAAAATTCCAAGTGCCAAGTTTCTTGACCCGCACTTACCTGTTCGTGAGATACGACAAACATTCGGCTTTAAACGCCCTCCCACGGGTAAAAATTAAGTCAGATGTCAAGAGATTATAGGCAAGGAAAAGAAACGTAGGTTTGGTAATTATATTACGAATGAAGACTGCGCGTTGTTTTTTTCAAGCTGTTAAGCCTAACATAGCACGTGAAGGCCTGCAATTTTAGTTAAATAACGTGTAACGTCTGCGCTGAGGTCTACTGGACTTTCATGTTTACCGTTGACAAACAAAGGCTTGGCTTGTTTTTGTTATATCTATTGGACATAGTTAAAAGTAATGAAATTAATAACCAAATTGACATTGCACTATACTTAGGGGCCCAGTTACCCCTTCTTTATAAAAGAAGGAGAGCGCCAAACCTAAGTAACACCTACTTTGCTCAGATAATATTGAATTTTTATAAAAGATTATTCGGACGAAACCTCTGAAACAATGCCACTGGAGAGTCCATTGTGCTAACTTCAACACAATTGGTAACCATGTCAGATTTCTAGGCACGTGGGAAAACCGACTTCTCTTAATGGCAAACGCCAATTTTTCTTTAGTGTATTATGAATTACAAGAAATTAAAGTGACAGCTGTCAGCGGCCCATCAGAGTAAGACCAATCTATGTGAAAGATTTTGTTTGTTTGTTTGTTTTTTGAATTTCGCACAAAGCTACTTGAGGGCTATCTGTGCTAGCCGTTCCTAATTTAGCAGTGTAAGACTAGAGGGAAGGCAGCTAGTCATCACCACCCACCGCCAACTCTTGGGCTACTCTTTTACCAACGAATAGTGGGATTGACCGTAACATTATAACGCTCCCAAACCTGAAAGGGCGAGCATGTTTGATGTGACGGGGATTCGAACCCGCGACCCTCAGATTACGATTCGAACGCCTTAACCCACCTGGCCATGCCGGGCCTGGGCCACTTTGACCGCTGGGTTTTGTAAGTTGCTTATGTACCACAACATAACTGATGGTGATATCAAACCTCGACATTAGTAGGATATGGAAGGTATTGTCACGTAACCTTTTAGAGCAAGTGAACACTGGGAATAAAACTACGCTTGTGGCAACTGCCTATTGTAGATACACAAGTGTAGAGGACGACGTTTCGAGAGTCTTCCGCCTTTCGTCTTCCACAACAGGCAGTTGCCATCCGTTCTACAAAGTTTCATTATGGATACTCTTGTGTTATTTCATTTCATACAAAACCGTTTAAGATATTTGATATTTTCAAATTGTACTCTTTTTTTTTTCTGTTCATTAATCAGCTGTAATATTCGAATGCTACAGGGATTATAAAACTTGTATGGGTAATATTCTGCTAGTTGTGCTTGGTTATGTATCACATTGATAGATGGCGCTGCACTACCTTCGATTTACATTTTTTTTTTCCATTTAAAGTTAAACGAGCAGCAGAACCGTAGTATGATTGATAGCATTTAAAACACTTAATACCATATTATAATTATACTGGGTGTTAATTAAAATGGACGAGAACATCTTATTCTAAACACTAAAGAAGTGTGTTCGGAGTTAGAAAATGAGTTGTTGTTTTTTAATTTACGTAAATTACGAATTAACGAAAAAATCGTTGATCGGGGTAATTTCGCGCGAGCAATAAAAATTACGACACACGGTGTATAATTTTACAAACTTTGTCGTGATAAATATGCTTTGATATTACTTTAGCTCCACCTATGTTATGTAGAGTTATGAAGATTTCCTGACGGTTATGGTAATCTAACGATATGTAGCTTACCCACCCGTTAAAGCTTTAGTAATGTTATGTGTGAAAATACTGTTGTGATATATCCATTTGTTAATGACGTAACTCTGCACAACAAATACATTTTTTGAGCTTTTTATTTTGATGTGTTTAGCATGTCTGATTGTGAATCCGAAGGTTTAGGGTTTGAGTTCCGCACTTTGAGGCCACGGATGCGTTATAAGAGTGACCGTCAAATACCACAGTTCGTTAGGTTAGCCCAAGGGCTATCAATGGATGCTGTTAACTAGCTACCTTCCGTAGTCTACCAGTGTTTTGACAATATCAGAAGAAAATAAAACTTTCTATTACGGATCTGCGGGTTGGCAAGGCCAGGTGGGTAGGGTGTTCGACTAGCAAACAAAGCTTCGTGGGTTCGAATCTCCGACTCATCAAAGATGCGTGTGCTCAAAGAGTAGTCCAGGAGTAGGCGGTGGGTGGTGATGACGAGCTATCTATTTTCACTCTAATCTTTCACGGCTAAATTAGGAACGGCTAGCGCAGACACAGCGACATGACATAACAAGTACTTTTATCTATGTCGGAACAGAGATAACGAACCCACCTGTGGTTTCCTTGATCAGACGTAAGTGTTGTTATATGTATACATTCTAGAAGGGAGATTTCCGATCCATGTACTGTCTGACTCGGAATGACTGGGTTGATCACGCTGCGGTGAAGACTGCAGGTTAAAAACTGAACCAATGGTGTAAATTAGTCCTAACAGCCGAAGGGTCTGATAGACGTAAGAACTTCCAACAAGCAGTGTTAAAGTAGGGTGTCTAATCACTTTCTTATGCGGGAAGGGAGCATCTTTTGTAGTTACACCCACTGAACTAATCGTGTTGGAAGTGAAAAAGGTTGAGAAACATGTAGACCACTCCTATACTCCTTTAAAACTAGTAGACCAACTAGTTGGACTAACTGTTCAAATGAACATTTCTCAATATATTATTTTACATAAAACCCTCCCTAATCGATTCCTGAATAAAAACCATGTATAGATTTACTTTATCCATATAGAACCCTCCCTAATCGATCCCTGAATAAAAACCATGCATAGATTTACTTTATTCATATAAAACCCTCCCTAATCGAACCCTGAATAAAAACCATGCATAGATTTACTTTATTCATATAAAACCCTCCCTAATCGATCCCTGAATGAAGACCATGTATAGATTTACTTTATTCATATAAAACCCACCCTAATCGATCCCTGAATGAAGACCATGTATAGATTTACTTTATTCATATAAAACCCACCCTAATCGATCCCTGAATGAAGACCAATGTATAGATTTACTTTATTCATATAAAACCCACCCTTATCGATCCCTGAATGAAGACCATGTATAGATTTACTTTATTCATATAAAACCCACTCTAATCGATCCCTGAATAAAAACCATGTATAGATTTACTTTATTCATATAAAACCCACCCTAATCGATCCCTGAATAAAAACCATGTATAGATTTACTTTATTCATATAAAACCCTCCCTAATCGATCCCTGAATGAAGACCATGTATAGATTTACTTTATTCATATAAAACCCTCCCTAATCGATCCCTGAATGAAGACCATGTATAGATTTACTTTATTCATATAAAACCCACCCTAATCGATCCCTGAATAAAAACCATGTATAGATTTACTTTATTCATATAAAACCCACCCTAATCGATCCCTGAATGAAGACCATGTATAGATTTACTTTATTCATATAAAACCCACCCTAATCGATCCCTGAATGAAGACCAATGTATAGATTTACTTTATTCATATAAAACCCACCCTAATCGATCCCTGAATGAAGACCATGTATAGATTTACTTTATTCATATAAAACCCACCCTAATCGATCCCTGAATGAAGACCATGTATAAATTTACTTTATTCATATAAAACCCACCCTAATCGATCCCTGAATGAAGACCATGTATAGATTTACTTTATTCATATAAAACCCACTCTAATCGATCCCTGAATAAAAACCATGTATAGATTTACTTTATTCATATAAAACCCACCCTAATCGATCCCTGAATGAAGACCATGTATAGATTTACTTTATTCATATAAAACCCACTCTAATCGATCCCTGAATAAAAACCATGTATAGATTTACTTTATTCATATAAAACCCTCCCCAATCGATCCCTGAATGAAGACCATGTATAAATTTACTTTATTCATATAAAACCCTCCCTAATCGATCCCTGAATAAAAACCATGTATAGATTTATTTCAGAAAATTTTGTTGTTGTTTTCTCTCAATATTTCGATATAATTGGAAGCATATTTTTGTTCTTCAGCGCGAAGCAACACAATGGGCTATCTACGATGTATCCTTCACGGGTATCGAAACTCAGTTTTCATAGGTACCGCTGAACCACTCGTGGGGCTGCAGTTTGTAGAGATACAGGTACATAATTGTATGTGTTCAATAACTTTCAACATAACAAAAGAAAGATTCATGGTTCACGTCCCGTTATCGTAAACTCGAGCTGAGTGCGCAGTAAATCGACTTATTTGGTGAGACCAAAGTATTTCAAATTTTCGGTCGTGGTTTTCTGTTTGTTTGTTTGTTTTGTTAAGTTGAAAGTCAGACAGCTAGGCCCGAGTAGTTTTTATGTGACTTTGCATGAAGTTCTGAAACAAATAACGTACTTGTGTTTATTCGTAGCTGATGGACGAATGCTTATCAAAATGTTGTCCCGTTTTAAATATATCCTCCAAAATGACTCCTGTGACCACTTTGATCGTTTAATGTAAACACTGCTGTCCAGAAATGATATAATTTGAATGATGCACAGGTAGCGGGACATGTTTGAATTTGCGGAAGAGGGTGGGACAGTTTATTTAATATGTCGCCCGTGTCCACTGAACGAATTAAAACAAACAAAAAAACTTAAAACAACGAGTTCCTACGACGGGTGGCGCGCAAATCTTATTATTTCACTACTCCCCAAGTTTTCGACGGTCGACAAGACGTAACAATAAACTAATCCTTGGTAAAGTTAACCTTTAACCTTAGTCTCATCATCTTCTTTCAAGGTAAACCAGTGACGGAGTAATGAAACTTCGGTTTCGCTCGTGAGTTCTCAGAATTGGTATAAGGTAATGATTAAAGCAATGTTGGTTACAGAGAGGGAACTCGCCCCCTCCCCGCCCCCGGGCAAGAACTAGACGGCAATAAAGTTATTCTAGAGATAACTTGTGGGGGAAGGGGTCTAAACATTTACTCACGCTTTGGGAACGAGAATATCGTTTCTGGTGCGGTTGAGAATAGTAAAGTAATACAAGTCCCTCGCTCATTGTATCACACTGAAGCCTGCGTAAAATATTTTCTCCACTCGTTCCTCTTACAAAGTGAAAAGTTACAGTGTGCACGGATTATTTTTTCCCGTTGTCGCGTTTTATTGGCAACCAGCCAATGGGCAACGAACTTTATTTTCACAGGATGAAAAGAAAGTATTATTGCGCCAGTGATCGGAGAACTACAAATACGAATCGAACAATAACTGAATTTACTATCGCTTATTTGTGGACGTCTATTTTTTTCCACACGAACCATCCAAGTTCTTTAATGTGCTCCAGCAGGAGCTACATGCGTTGGTTCCAAGGCCTCTCTTCTGGATGTCTTCGCACGCACAAAGCGAATAGTTTTAGAAATCTTTTGAGACCCTTTCTTTCTGTTTCTTTATTAGAAACACCGAATTTTGTTGCAGGATATAAAGACGTTTTTTTTTTTTTTTTTTAGATGAGTTCCTGTCGATCTTAAATTGATCAAAGAATAGGGTATTTTGAGAAAAAAACGACAACAACAACAGGGAATTCTCAATAGTACCAACAGATGAAATTCTTTCAGCCAGGATTATAATAAGTTAATGCCAGCAATACCAACTGAGACCTTCAGCGTGGTCAGATACATAAATAGTCGACTTACAACGCTGGAAACCGGGTTTCGATACCCGTTGTGGGCAAAGCACTGATATGTTTCTGTGTAGCTTTGCGCCTAATCGTAAGAAGGCCCCCGGCATGGCCAGGTGGCTAAGGCACTCGACTCGTAATCTGAGGGTCGCGGGTTCGAATCCCCGTCGCATCAAACATGCTCACCCTTTCAGCCGTGTGGGCGTCATTATGTTACGGTCAATCCCGCTATTCGTTAGTAAAAGAGTAGCCCAAGAGTTAGCTGTGGGCAGCGATGGCTAGCTGCCCTCCCTCTGGTCTTACACTGCTAAATTAGGAACGGTTAGCGCAAATCACAAAGAAACAAACAATTGAACAGCTGAGCGTGGCTTCGTCTAGGTTCGCTGCCTTTCGTATGTATTCAAGTACCTTAGAAAATGTCAGTAAGATTTCCACATAGAGCACCGTATATGAATAATCAAACTCACCCAGGAAAAGTATTATACATGCTCAGTGATGTTGAGAAAACCCACTTGTAGAGAAACATATATGTAAAAACAGCTCGTTTGGGTTGAGAAAATATTTTACGTAGAGGAGCGAACAACGTTTCGACCTTCTTCGGTCATCGTCAGGTTCACAAAGAAAGAGAGAGGTAATTGACCGGAAGCTGATCACATGTTTGAAAGGAGTTGTGTAACTGAGTGTCGGAATGTAGAGGGCGTGCTTAGATGTTTGAATATATAATTTTATATTATTATTTTATTATTATTATTTATTATATTACATGTAATTTTATATTATTATTTTATTATTATTATTTATTATTTTATATGTAATTTTATTATTATTATTTATTATATTATATATTCAAACATCTAAGCACGCCCTCTACATTCCGATACTCAGTTACACAACCCCTTTCAAACATGTGGTCAGCTTCCGGTCAGTTACTTCTCTCTTTCTTTGTGAACCTGAGGATGACCGACGAAGGTCGAAACGTTATTTGCTCTCACGTAAAATATTTTCTCAACCCAAACGAGCCGTTTTTATAAATATATTATACATGCTCAGTATTTTGGGTTCGGACAAACACAAGTTTTTGGCCATAAGAGCTACTAAGACTGTGGACACAAAGACCATGTTAATTCCGTTATCAATGTTGAAAATCAAATGTTAGAGGGTGGTATGTCCGAACGATCGTAGAGAGAGGAGGTTTTATGAGGGTTAGGTAGTTAGGGCATGAAACTACCAAAGTTGAGTGACTCGCGGAAACGAACAAAAAAGATCGGCAGGACTTCGTGCGCGCGAGGTAATGAACAAGCCACTCGCTGTACAACAACCCAGGTGTGTTCACTGAATCATGACTTAAATTATTAATACCAGTACCTTGTGGTTTTTTTCTGACTTGTTCCGTCTGTCTGCTTGGCCTTTCGTGGAATATGCGGTCATAACTTCGAACCCTAAAGTGAGTTGAGTCGAGTTATCAAAAACACGACATTCTGGTGTAGAAATACCAGATAAAAAACAACAACAACAAAAAACATTGTTTTAAAGCATCGTTTATTGTCAGAAGAGAAAGCGAAACCTCCTTTTTTCTTTGTGTCTTGTAAGTGTTCGAATTTACAAAGCTAAAATCAGAGGTTCGATTCCCCTCGGTGGACACAGCAGATAGCCCAATATGTCTTTGCTATAAGAAAGACACACACACACTCCTCTTCTTTAACGTTTGTCGTTTCGTGGTGAAACATCGAAGCTGCAAAACTGAGGGAAAGCGATTACTTCTTTACGTTTGTTTTTTTCCTTTATAACAATCGTGGTTTCGCTTAGTACCTGATGGCGCTTTGACTTGGAAATACCACGATCGTGAAAAATGGAATGTGTTTCTTTTTTTTTAAACGTACAAATATTTTTGTTCAGGCCCGGCATGGCCAGGTGGGTTTAGGCGTGTGACTCTTAATCCTAGGGTCGCGGGTTCGTATCCCCGTCGCGCCAAACTTGCTCGCCCTTTTAGCCGTGGGGGGCGTTATAACGTGACGGTCAATCCCACTATTCGTTTGTAAAAGAGTAGCCCAAGAGTTGGCGGTGGGTGGTGATGACTAGCTGTCTTCCCTCTAGTCTTACACTACTAAATTAGGGACGGCTAGCGCAGATAGCCCTCGAGTAGCTCTGCGCGAAATTCAGAAAACAAAGACAAACAATGTTTGTTCGTTTTTTCATAAAATATCTTAGACATCTGTCTAACTCTGTTTTAAGCAAACAAATAGAATGTTGCATTTTTTCCACATCAACAAATCAAAACAAAATACAACCTATTTTTGTGTTTAAATAGAATAAATTTACATTTCTTATTCATAGGAACAAAAATCAGTTGGGTTTTTAAGTTTCTAGTACACGCGTTAAGTGACCTTGTTGTTAGGGGACTCTTGACTCACAATTTTGCAAGTCGCGGGATGAAACCATTCGCTGAAAACATGCTCGTTCTTTCAAACGTGGAGGCGTTACATGTGACGACTGGTCCGGCGTGGCCAGGTGGCTAGGGCGCTCGACTCGTAATCTGAGGGTCTCGGATTCGAATCTCTGTAACACCAAACATGTTCGTCTTTTCATTCGTGGGGGTGTTATAATGCTACGGTCAATCCCACTATTCATTGTGTAAGGCCTAACAGTGTATTATTCGTTTAGTTCGCGGAGTTGATTGTCCTGTAGTCTCTCTAGTTCCGAGTTAGGCACAGCTGGTGCGTTCGTCTATTATGTAGTTTTGCGCTAAATTTAACGAAACAAATTTGTCTGCAGTTTATATGTTCCAGTAATGCCTGACCTATAAGTGTCTCAGGTTTCATCTTTCGACCATTGGACTTCGAACTTATCAACAACTGTACTTCGTGTCTATCTTGTAGTGATATTTAATTATAATAAAAAAATAAATTAGTTGGGGTTTGTTTTTTGAAATTAGCAAATCACGTTGATGATAATTGTAATACGTTTTAAAAGTGAAATAATAGTGTAAGTGTTCTCGGACTTTATTTCTTCATGTAGGGACACATTTGTGTGTGCCAATATAGTGACAACAAAATGCATTTCGCTGGATTTAATAACTTCTGATCAAATTAAGCGAACTATTTTGATCACAACTTCAAAGGGTTCGGTAGTGAGTATAGCTGATTGATTATAGCGTTATTATTTTCGAACTTGAAAACGAAATTTATGGTTTCTTTAGTTAAATATTAGCGGTGCTTTCGGCCGTAAACCCAAGTGATGACGAATGCCCATGTGTTACTGAATGTTTTATAAAATGTCTTCACGTTTGAACGTGATCTGAGAATGGGCGAGATTTTCTCTTTAAAGAAGATTTATTTCGAGTACACCTTTCGTATTTTGTTCCAAAGACTGTTTAAAACCCATTTCTATGCTGTTTGACGCTCATGCTATACCGGATACTGGTTATTCATGAAACAACACATACAGCGTTAACTGCTGTATTGTGAACGCTTGTTGTTGTTCTAATGGTGTATCTATTTTATTATGCATACAGTAAGTAGGTATAGGAGTTTTGTAACAAACCAAGAGTACAGAAATTTGCTTTAATTTCGCACGCACATAAACCTTTATGGGCCCCGATAACCATTCTAAGTCATGTTCTCTACATCTTAAGTCTGATATTTAATAGATAGTGGTGTCTGTTTCTATAATTTATGTCGCATAAAGGGCGCGGGTTGGCCCTTGGTTAGACCCCAGAATTTCAAATCTAGCGACCCGCGTTCGAATCCGTGCAATATCGCTAAATATTTTTCCCGTAGTGATAATAAATCTCATAGCGTGTATGTATATTGGGTGGCAGGATGCTAGAGGGAAATAATTTTTAGTAAATTATTTTTATATATATTTATAGCTTCATCATGAAAATTACAATCAGAGCTAGTAAATATATATTATCTATGAATTAGAATACTTACTAAGTTAATTTTGTAACAGTCATGTGTGCAAGTGCTGAAAGGACTATACAGACCAGAAAAAAAATCCCGTGTAAAGTTTCTTCATTATTTATCATTATTTCAGAATTATTGAGTAATGTAATACAGTGCGATTACCTTCTCGTTAAATGTGACTTGGTGATTAAAATGCTTGGATGCGAAATCCAAGGCCAAAGGTTTGAGTCGCGACTTGTTGCTTTGATATGCCGTGCGCTTTCTAACTCTGAAGGAGCTGTTATTATGACATTGAACCCCAATAGTATCGCAAATGCTTAACAGACAGCGGGTATTATCAGACAAATGATCTTTCGTTAGTCAACATCTCTGAAAATAAGGGGTGTCTATACTTGAGTGAACCACAGGCATTTCTAACCTGGTTATACTCTTCAGTGTATTACCATCATTGATTTCCTATAAATACGGTTAGGTCTTTTCAGAAACTGTGTTTGTTTGTTCTACTGCTATAGAGTGTGATTGTTCAATGATACATAACTAATTTGGATCCGTAACTAAATTAAAGAAATTTGATAACAATTCTACTTCAAGACATCCAATCACTCCTGTTCATGCCATTCCAGTTGTTACTAGCGCAATTAATATTATGAATACCCCCCCTAGTGGCACAGTGGTATGTCTGCGGACTTGCACACTAAAAACCGGGTTTCGATACCCGTGGTGGGCAGAGCACAGATAGTCTATTGTGTAGCTTTGTGCTTAATTCTAAACAAACAAACAAGAAAATATTATGAACACCAACTAAAAGCAGGCCCGGCATGGTCAGGTGGGTTAAGGCGTTCGAATCGTAATCTGAGGGTCACGGGTTCGAGTCCCCCTCACACCAAACATGCTCGCCCTTTCAGCCGTGGAGGCGTTATAATGTTAGGTCAATCCCGCTATTCGATGGTAAAAGAGTAGCCCAAGAGTTGACGGTGGGTGGTGATTACTAGCTGCCTTCCCTCTAGTCTTACACTGCTAAATTAGGGACGGTTAGCTCAGATAGCCCTTGAGTAGCTTTGTGCGAAATTCAAAACAAACAAACCAAAACCATTGCCATGTCTGTCGTACCACAGCTGGTCTGATGAACTCTGAGAGGCCTCAATGGTAACATCTGTTTAAGGTATAGTGTGGTTGTTATATTGTTTGTTATACATTTATTTTTTCCACCCAGAAGTTCATATAATAAATTAGTTACCAAGTTGAAGAAATAAAGTTTGTAGTAAATTTATTATCTATGAAAATCTCCTTCGCTGAGCGACTGCCATCTAGTGACGGTAACTCGAACCGGATTAAGTGTGTTTCGTAGGGAACTGTTATTTACGCACAGAAAGCGTTATGCTAATAAAAACTGAATGTAACATCGGGACAGTTTTTTTCTATGCATAGCGTCGGTTCAGGTTATTGCTATCTGTCTTGAAAGTCTGGTTAGAATTTACGTTTACCGGAAATCACAATGTTACTGCAAAAATAAAAAAAACAACCTTTGCTGGCGATGTTACTGAGAATGACATGTTCTAGTTAGTCGAAGATTTTCGGACAAAATTTATATGATTTTACGTTATTTTACTATTGTTTTACTTAAGAAAAGACTCCCCTTCCACACACACACACCCTCAGTGGCACAGCTAGAAACCCGGTTTCGATACCACTGATGGACAGAGTACAGATAGCTCTTGGTGTAGCTTTGTGTTCAACTTTAAAAGAAACAAAGAAAAATCGTCCATAATTCTAAAGTTGTGTGACTATTACTTATTTATTTTGTGGTGACGTGAATAATTTCCATGCGTGAGAAATGGCAAGATACGTGATTAATTTGTCACATGTCTTTTCTGAAGTATAGAGGGAGTTAGAAGTGAGTTTTGTATGTGTTCTGTAACGCACACACAAACACACATCTTAACGCAAATAGACATGGGCTGACAGCGTTCACTGGATTTAATTCTGTCAAAAGTAAAGCCATATATAAATGTAGAGTTTTCCACCTTGCTCTTGTATTTGTTTCCTACACACGCACGCACGCGCGGCATGGCCATGCGTGTTAAGGCGTTTGACTTGTAATTCGAGGGTCGCGGGTTCGAATCCCGGACGCACCAAACATGCTCGTCCTTGAAGAAGCTTGTTTAATAAAAAAAATATTTTTAATAAACTGTTTTGTGGATTTATACAAAATTATGATATTAAAAACGTAAGAAAGAGTATGACAGCGCCCCCTTTGTTTGACAAATTTCTTGCTGTTAAACAGCACTGTAAATCTTCTTTGGATAAATTAAGAATATTGGTAATTATTAATATGATAAATCTTCTTTGATAAATAAACGCTAAAGGTTCAAAGGTATTGTAAACATCCTACTATTGGTAGAGGGCATGATAATAAACCATAAAATACATTTGTTTACGAAGGATTTAGTGATAGGTGCATAATAAATTTCCATATTGGAATAATATATTGTTGATTAAAATTATTAACCTTTCTCTGTTGGAATAATACGTATATTGTTGATAAAAACTATATAAATCTTCCTCTGTTGAAATAATATATATGTTCTTGATTAAAACAATATAAGTCTTCCTCTGTTGGAATAATGTATATGTTGTTGATAAAAACTATATAAATCTTCCTCTGTTGGAATAATATATATATGTTGTTGATAAAAACTATATAAATCTTCCTCTGTTGGAATAATATATATATATTGTTGATTAAAACAATATGTCTTCCTCTGTTGGAATAATATATATATATATTGTTGATTAAAACAATATAAATCTTCCTCTGTAGAAATAATATATATGTTCTTGATTAAAACAATATAAGTCTTCCTCTGTTGGAATAATATATATGTTCTTGATTAAAACAATATAAGTCTTCCTCTGTTGGAATAATATATATATATTGTTAATTAAAACAATATAAGTCTTCCTCTGTTGGAATAATGTATATGTTGTTGATAAAAACTATATAAATCTTCCTCTGTTGAAATAATATATATGTTCTTGATTAAAACAATACAAGTCTTCCTCTGTTGGAATAATATATATATATATTGTTGATTAAAACAATACAAGTCTTCCTCTGTTGGAATAATATATATATATTGTTGATTAAAACAATATAAATCTTCCTCTGTTGAAATAATATATATATATTGTTGATTAAAACAATATAAGTCTTCCTCTGTTGGAATAATATATATATATTGTTGATTAAAACAATATAAGTCTTCCTCTGTTGAAATAATATATATATATTGTTGATTAAAACAATATAAGTCTTCCTTTGTTGGAATAATATATATATATTGTTGATTAAAACAATATAAGTCTTCCTCTGTTGGAATAATATATATGTTCTTGATTAAAACAATATAAGTCTTCCTCTGTTGGAATAATATATATATATTGTTAATTAAAACAATATAAGTCTTCCTCTGTTGGAATAATGTATATGTTGTTGATAAAACTATATAAATCTTCCTCTGTTGAAATAATATATATGTTCTTGATTAAAACAATACAAGTCTTCCTCTGTTGGAATAATATATATATATTGTTGATTAAAACAATACAAGTCTTCCTCTGTTGGAATAATATATATATATTGTTGATTAAAACAATATAAATCTTCCTCTGTTGAAATAATATATATATATTGTTGATTAAAACAATACAAGTCTTCCTCTGTTGGAATAATATATATATATTGTTGATTAAAACAATACAAGTCTTCCTCTGTTGGAATAATATATATATATTGTTGATTAAAACAATATAAATCTTCCTCTGTTGAAATAATATATATATATTGTTGATTAAAACAATATAAGTCTTCCTCTGTTGGAATAATATATATATATTGTTGATTAAAACAATATAAGTCTTCCTTTGTTGAATAATATATATATATTGTTGATTAAAACAATATAAGTCTTCCTTTGTTGAATAATATATATATATTGTTGATTAAAACAATATAAGTCTTCCTCTGTTGGAATAATATGTATTTATTGTTGATTAAAACAATATAAATCTTCGTCTGTTGAAATAATATATATGTTCTTGATTAAAACAATACAAGTCTTCCTCTGTTGGAATAATATATATATATTGTTGATTAAAACAATACAAGTCTTCCTCTGTTGAATAATATATATATATTGTTGATTAAAACAATATAAATCTTCCTCTGTTGAAATAATATATATATATTGTTGATTAAAACAATATAAGTCTTCCTCTGTTGGAATAATATATATATATTGTTGATTAAAACAATATAAGTCTTCCTCTGTTGAAATAATATATATATATTGTTGATTAAAACAATATAAGTCTTCCTTTGTTGGAATAATATATATATATTGTTGATTAAAACAATATAAGTCTTCCTTTGTTGGAATAATATATATATATTGTTGATTAAAACAATATAAGTCTTCCTCTGTTGGAATAATATGTATTTATTGTTGATTAAAACAATATAAATCTTCGTCTGTTGAAATAATATATATGTTCTTGATTAAAACAATACAAGTCTTCCTCTGTTGGAATAATATATATATATTGTTGATTAAAACAATACAAGTCTTCCTCTGTTGGAATAATATATATATATTGTTGATTAAAACAACATAAATCTTCCTCTGTTGAAATAATATATATATATTGTTGATTAAAACAATATAAGTCTTCCTCTGTTGGAATAATATATATATATTGTTGATTAAAACAATATAAGTCTTCCTCTGTTGAAATAATATATATATATTGTTGATTAAAACAATATAAGTCTTCCTTTGTTGGAATAATATATATATATTGTTGATTAAAACAATATAAGTCTTCCTTTGTTGGAATAATATATATATATTGTTGATTAAAACAATATAAGTCTTCCTCTGTTGGAATAATATGTATTTATTGTTGATTAAAACAATATAAATCTTCGTCTGTTGAAATAATATATATGTTCTTGATTAAAACAATATAAGTTTTCCTCTGTTGGAATAATATATATATATTGTTGATTAAAACAATATAAGTCTTCCTCTGTTGGAATAATATATATTGTTGATTAAAACAATATGAATCTTCCTCTATTGGAATAATATATATATTGTTGATAAAAACAGTATAAATCTTCCTCTGTTGGAATAATATATATTGTTGATTAAAACAATATGAATCTTCCTCTATTGGAATAATATATATATTGTTGATAAAAACTATATAAATCTTCCTCTGTTGGAATAATATATATTGTAGATTAAAACAATATTAATCTTCCTCTATTGGAATAATATATATATTGTTGATAAAAACTATATAAATCTTCCTCTATTGGAATAATATATATATTGTTGATAAAAACTATATAAATCTTCCTCTGTTGGAATAATATATATATTGTTGATAAAAACTATATAAATCTTCCTCTGTTGGAATAATATATATATATTGTTGATTAAAACAATATAAGTCTTCCTCTGTTGAAATAATATATATATATTGTTGATTAAAACAATATAAGTCTTCCTTTGTTGGAATAATATATATATATTGTTGATTAAAACAATATAAGTCTTCCTCTGTTGGAATAATATATATGTTCTTGATTAAAACAATATAAGTCTTCCTCTGTTGGAATAATATATATATATTGTTAATTAAAACAATATAAGTCTTCCTCTGTTGGAATAATGTATATGTTGTTGATAAAAACTATATAAATCTTCCTCTGTTGAAATAATATATATGTTCTTGATTAAAACAATACAAGTCTTCCTCTGTTGGAATAATATATATATATTGTTGATTAAAACAATACAAGTCTTCCTCTGTTGGAATAATATATATATATTGTTGATTAAAACAATATAAATCTTCCTCTGTTGAAATAATATATATATATTGTTGATTAAAACAATACAAGTCTTCCTCTGTTGGAATAATATATATATATTGTTGATTAAAACAATATAAGTCTTCCTTTGTTGGAATAATATATATATATTGTTGATTAAAACAATATAAGTCTTCCTTTGTTGGAATAATATATATATATTGTTGATTAAAACAATATAAGTCTTCCTCTGTTGGAATAATGTATATGTTGTTGATAAAAACTATATAAATCTTCCTCTGTTGAAATAATATATATGTTCTTGATTAAAACAATACAAGTCTTCCTCTGTTGGAATAATATATATATATTGTTGATTAAAACAATACAAGTCTTCCTCTGTTGAATAATATATTTATATTGTTGATTAAAACAATATAAATCTTCCTCTGTTGAAATAATATATATATATTGTTGATTAAAACAATACAAGTCTTCCTCTGTTGGAATAATATATATATATTGTTGATTAAAACAATATAAGTCTTCGTCTGTTGAAATAATATATATGTTCTTGATTAAAACAATACAAGTCTTCCTCTGTTGGAATAATATATATATATTGTTGATTAAAACAATACAAGTCTTCCTCTGTTGGAATAATATATATATATTGTTGATTAAAACAATATAAATCTTCCTCTGTTGAAATAATATATATATATTGTTGATTAAAACAATATAAGTCTTCCTCTGTTGGAATAATATATATATATTGTTGATTAAAACAATATAAGTCTTCCTCTGTTGAAATAATATATATATATTGTTGATTAAAACAATATAAGTCTTCCTTTGTTGGAATAATATATATATATTGTTGATTAAAACAATATAAGTCTTCCTTTGTTGGAATAATATATATATATTGTTGATTAAAACAATATAAGTCTTCCTCTGTTGGAATAATATGTATTTATTGTTGATTAAAACAATATAAATCTTCGTCTGTTGAAATAATATATATGTTCTTGATTAAAACAATATAAGTTTTCCTCTGTTGGAATAATATATATATATTGTTGATTAAAACAATATGAATCTTCCTCTATTGGAATAATATATATATTGTTGATAAAAACAGTATAAATCTTCCTCTGTTGGAATAATATATATTGTTGATTAAAACAATATGAATCTTCCTCTATTGGAATAATATATATATTGTTGATAAAAACTATATAAATCTTCCTCTGTTGGAATAATATATATTGTAGATTAAAACAATATTAATCTTCCTCTATTGGAATAATATATATATTGTTGATAAAACTATATAAATCTTCCTCTATTGGAATAATATATATATTGTTGATAAAAACTATATAAATCTTCCTCTGTTGGAATAATATATATATTGTTGATAAAAACTATATAAATCTTCCTCTGTTGGAATAATATATATTGTAGATTAAAACAATATTAATCTTCCTCTGTTGGAATAATATATATTGTAGATTAAAACAATATTAATCTTCCTCTATTGGAATAATATATATATTGTTGATAAAAACTATATAAATCTTCCTCTATTGGAATAATATGTATATTGTTGATAAAAACAATATAAACCTCCCGCTATTGGATGAATATATTATTGGTAAACAATAATATAAAACTTTGTATGTTGGAATATGTTATTGTCAATAAACAATATTGTAAACTGTTTTCCTTTCTTTTATCATGTTTGGAAACTACTTGTCATATTACAAGTTGGTCGTTTTTTCAGAGTGAAAAACATTTACCATTTAATAAATAACTAAAAATAGAAAATTAAGGTTCAATATTCGTTCGAAAAGTGAATGTGGCAAATAAAAAGAAGGTACTTGTTTACTGCGTCAAAACGATCGTCTTAAATCTGTAATATTTATAAGAATTAATTGCATATAGACACTGGTGTTACGTGATAATTAATATTAGATGCCCTCACAGGAAACATGTTAAACGATATTAAAGTTGGGTAACAGAAAGTTCTCTGTGCCTTCAGGTAAAACGTAATTAATGGTTTAGAATAACAATAGATATAATGTTTCTGAACAAACATGATCCTTGTATAAAACCGCCTATTTTGCAAATATTAATACATATATAACTAAAATAATCCAGAGAAATCGAAAAGAAATCTTCTTGTAGCTTTATTGTGAAAATTGAAATAGGGAGGGGTGAAATAAAAATTATCACGGTGCACGCTATAAAAGTTTGTGATTTTTGAACGTGTAAATCACACAGTGCTGTATAAACGGACAATTGGAATGTTGCTCTGTTTAGGCTTACTGTCGCAAGACTGCACTTTCATTCATTTGAAGAAGGGCGCCACTGATTTGGCTCAACCAACGTCAGGAATTTTATGTGGTAAAATAAATTATAATAATTCTCTTTCAGTTCTATTTAGACAGTAATTTTGTATTCGATTATTGATTATTTGAATTCCCTTCTGTTCCAAGGTGCGCATGTAACGATTTTCACAATGGAGGTAATAATCATTTATGAGTTTGAACGATGTACGTTATTTAAACTTTCTGAAGATCTATTTCAACCAAAATTACTTTTGAAACGACTTTCAAAATAATCGTTATTTTAAAATGTCTTTTCTTCGTTCCAGGAGTCGCTATGAATCCATTTTTTTTGTATCAATAGCCAATAGGCACGGTCAGATGATTAAGGCGCTCGACTCGAAATCTGAGGGTCGTGGGTTCGAATCCCCGTCACGCTAAACATGCTCGTCCTTTTAGTCGTGGGGGTATTATAATGTAGGTGTTTTCTCATGCGCTCTAAATAGGTCCACCACATTATTAACTGTTAATAAAATTATTATGTTGGAAGGAATTGCCTTCCGGAAGGAAGCAGGTTCGATGGAAGGGTAGTTTGAGGTATTGCTTTGGGGTATTGGGATTTAGCCTCAATGTGAATAGCGTTTAAACTTATGGAAACAGTTTTGTTTGGATGCTTATGGAAGTTGTTATGGAAACAGTTTTGTTTGGATGCTTATGGAAGTTGTTATGGAAACAGTTTTGTTTGGATGCTTATGGAAGTTGTTATGGAAACAGTTTTGTTTGGATGCTTATGGAAGTTGTTATGGAAACAGTTTTGTTTGGATGCTTATGGAAGTTGTTATGGAAACAGTTTTGTTTGGATGCTTATGGAAGTTGTTATGGAAACAGTTTTGTTTGGATGCTTATGGAAGTTGTTATGGAAACAGTTTTGTTTGGATGCTTATGGAAGTTGTTATGGAAACAGTTTTGTTTGGATGCTTATGGAAGTTGTTATGGAAACAGTTTTGTTTGGATGCTTATGGAAGTTGTTATGGAAACAGTTTTGTTTGGATGCTTATGGAAGTTGTTATGGAAACAGTTTTGTTTGATGCTTATGGAAGTTGTTATGGAAACAGTTTTGTTTGGATGCTTATGGAAGTTGTTATGGAAACAGTTTTGTTTGGATGCTTATGGAAGTTGTTATGGAAACAGTTTTGTTTGATGCTTATGGAAGTTGTTATGGAAACAGTTTTGTTTGGATGCTTATGGAAGTTGTTATGGAAACAGTTTTGTTTGGATGCTTATGGAAGTTGTTATGGGAACAGTTTTGTTTGGATGCTAATGGAAGTTGTTATGGAAACAGTTTTGTTTGGATGCTAATGGAAGTTGTTATGGAAACAGTTTTGTTTGGATGCTTATGGAAGTTGTTATGGAAACAGTTTTGTTTGGATGCTTATGGAAGTTGTTATGGGAACAGTTTTGTTTGGATGCTAATGAAAGTTGTTATGGAAACAGTTATGGAAGTTGTGAAACTCACAACATAAAGTAAATACTTCAGTCAGTTGCCTTTTAAATTCGAATTGTTTGATTGATTATTTATTTTCGAATTGTTGAAAATATATTCATTTTACGTTTATTTGGTTTATTTATAGGACTCACTCTGAAGCACTGAAATGTCTTCGCCGTAGCCAAAGCTATTCCCAAGGATGTTGTTCAGAAAGAAGAGATGAGAATGACATTGTTCAGAATCCAATATGTCCTTCAAAGAACAGTCAAATGCGTTTTGACATCCACAAGAGACACAGTAATACACAGCTACAGTTAAGTAACCACAACTCAAGCTTAGAGTCTCACAGAAGCCACAATAAGCTTCAACATTTGGTCCAGGTTTCTAATTCCAATCACACTTCTGAACGTATCCTAAACTGTCCTGGTTTTCTTCCAACTTCATCTGTCATATCTTCTCTGAACAATTCCTTTTCCTCTCCCAACCTGGATGAAGATACAGACATGGTTACCAGAAGGTTCAAGAAAGGTTCCGTGTATGAAACTTTAGCCTCGAAAAGTGGGTTAGACTTTGCCCCTGTAATACAAGGTAAACCATATCGGGAAGGGATCAACAGTGGTAAAAGTTGGTGTTATACATCCTGTTCTTCAGGACGGCGACAGTCTCTCGACCTCGGTGGAAGCTGTCTGAACATCAATAGTACTACAGTAGAAAAATATAAAAATTCGACGTTTGGTGCCAAAAACAAACGGTGCTTTTCTCAGGAAAACTTGTGTCATCAAATTTATGGCCCAAATAAACAACAACTAGAAAAAAGTACCATTTCTTTTCAAAGTATGGGGGGGAACAAAGGAATTAATAGGGAAAAATCACCACCTCCTCCACCTCCCCCAGTTAGAAAATCAAGCATGGTATATCACAAGTCAATGCTTACTCATGAGAAATACCCATCATGGCCTGTAGCATCTGTTGGACTAGAGTCTTCCTCTTTACCAGTAACAATGACTACTTACCGATCTCATTCCTGGACTGACCAAACAGATTATCCTAAAGTTCGAATAGCTTACTCTAGGCCCAAGAAATGCTTTAAGATTTCAACCAATCAGTTACAACCAGTACCAGAAAAGGGGGCAGAAAACCCAGGTACCAAACGTAGTACAAGTCTCGAACCAGACGTTCGAATACCTTTGAATTGTAGGACGTTAGAGAGTGAACCAACAATGGCCGAGATTGATTCATCTTTGAGACAAGCTTTGACTAAAGAAACATCAGAAAAGATTGAAAACAGATCACAGAACCGTCCATTTTATATCCCAAGATGTTATGGTGATATAGACTACAATATTCCTTCTCCACCAGAACGAGATATTTCTATCAACCAGGAACGTGGTATCCACAAAGTAGAATCTTGTTGGAGCAAATATAATGACTTTCTGAAGCACTCTATTGGTTATTCTGCTTTGTCGACTTCAACCTACGAAAGCCAATTATCACTGTGTAAGAAAACTTTGGGTCAGGATAGTACAAAAGCAGAACCCTGTGAAAACGGAACGCCATTTCTAGATAGGCTTCGATTGGAATATCAAGCATTGAATGCCACCTGGCCACCACCACTTAGCAGTGACTTTGTGGAAACACCTAGTGAAACAGGAACCTTTGTTGAAAACGTAGAAAGTGGCAGTGGAAGTAGCCAAGAGACCATGAAGTGGCATGGTTCTTACAGTGACCTGAGTTCCTTTAGTGTCCAGATGTCCAACCGTTCGTCATTATTTGATAGTGGTCTTTCGACAATGCCTGACAGCGGACGCTTGTCACCACAGTCCTCCTGTGACGGAAGCATATCTACCATTTTTCTAGATCCAAGAACTCGAGCGTATACGTTCGCAAGACACGATAAGCAACTGGAAAACATAGCTCACAGTTCCAAAGTTCAAGCTCCGAAGAGACACGAGTCAGAAAGTGTTCTTTACTACACGCCAATCCTGAGGCAAACTCACAACAGAGGTTCAAAAAATCTACATAAATCTGTTCCCATAGATGTAAACAAGCAAGAATCTACAGGAATCAGCGTGTCTCAAAGAGTAAAGATGTTCCAATATGAAACAGAGGAACAAAAACCCATGATTTTTTCTCCTTCATTTCCTGGCTTTTCACAGACGTTAATGGAACAACAAAGTGTTGTTTGTAATGGAGTGAAAAACAGTATATCGAAATTAACAGTTTCTCAAGAGGACACAACCCATCTCTCTGGTAATGGAGAAACAGGAGTTCAAGCAACAAATAATAAAGTACACGAACAAGCAATGGAAGCAAGCCACGTGTCATCGAACCGCTCTGTTCGTAGTGTATTATCAGGATCTGATAACTCTGGACAAAGAATATTGTATCTGGATCCTGGAAAAAAGCACCGCGTTTCGGATCCAGAGCTTAAGGCCATCCAGAAACAGGCCGTGTTAGCATTTTACCAAAGGCAGAAAGGAATCTCCGAAAGTCAACCAGTCGGTCAAGAACTCAGTTGTTCTGTAACTGTCGCACCTCCAGTTGATAACCCTAAGAAATCGGCAAACCAGAAAGCCTTGTCCTTACCAGTAAACAACAAACGTTACATAGGAAAACATCTTTTATTGTCAAGAACAACTGAGGCAAATACAAGAAGGTGTAGAAGTAGTGAAAAACTTGGCAGTGTACCTGAAGACGCCATGTTTGAAGGCAGACATGGCGAAGCGTCAGAATTCTGTGAAACTGTAAGCTTAGACAAAAACAAGAGAATCGACTCTAAGCTGGTACACCAACAAAGTCTATCTGTTCCAGATCTGACAGATCTTCGGTTCAGTACCGTTATTCCGTACACTATAGAACCTTCAAGTAGCCGAAGGTCACTCGATAACCAGTGGTCATGCGAATCTCTAGATTCTGGACCCCTTAGTCTTCCGGTAATAGTCAACTGTGAAGACAGCGGTGAATTACGAATGAACAGAGAACCGGGCGCTCAGAATAAACTGACCACATCCGCTTCAAACAGCATCAAACTGGTGAGTTATCAGGTTTTATTTTCAATTAACAACCATTGTTGGAGTTCAGGTGCCCCTCGACTTTCGTGTCTGATAGGGTCTTTGTTTTTAATATTTTCTTAATTAAGCTATGTAAAAACAGGCAAATTTGCACATTTTCATTTACATAAGATCTGAATAAAACAACATATGAATCACGATTTACATGTATTTATATTAAAGTTATACAAAAATGTTTAGAAGTGAGTAGTTTTTGAGATTTGCGACTGTAATGTAAATCACTTTTACGTATCAGTCCCCAAATATAATCTCCCATCATGTTTTCGTTATACGCTCCCAGGTCACGAAAGCAAAGTTTGAAGAGAAAAATAGGTCTTTTCCATTTACTTTAGGCATAAGTAATTGGGAAATAACACTTTCTGTCCAGGAACAAGAAACAGTAAACATTTTGTTGGTTAGTGTTATTGTTGTAAATATAAGTTACTCCGCTCAGTGCTTGTTTTAAATCCTATATTTATGTTTTAATATTTCCCTATAGTTTTCATAGCAAGCGCTTCTAAAAACAAGAACATACATTTGATTTATGATAAAGCTACTGTTATTACGAGGTCATTTACCGCTGTTCATAATCGTGAACTACTTGACCAGAGGGAAACTTTAATTAGTCAGTAGTCACCTTATCTCCAATAATTTTCGTGCACGGATTGATTGCTACTCTTATAAAGTAACTGCATGAAATATGGGGGATGTTTCTGGCATTGCCCAGTTTCGAACGTGGGCTCGCCAACTTCGACATTCAGAGCTCTCTACCAAAGGGAAGAAAAGCCAGTAAGCAGAACCATAACACGCACCATCCACATCAAGGGTTTGATCGTCACTCTTATAACACAGTCTTAGCTTGAAGTGCGGAAAATATTTTGTAGTATTGTACAGGTTCGAACCCGGATCACCAGTTCAGAAATCGAGAGATCTCTACCACAGGGCTGATCCTGAATACTGTGTAAGTGAAGAAACCAGTGCGTCTTTGAATAAAAGTATCTAGACAGCTGATGATTAAATTAGTGTAGTGCATAATCTTTATTTAAAACAACAACAACAACAAGACCACAAATTCGAAAATAAAAACTTTACTGATGCTGAAGTGCATGAAAGTTAATTTTTTCTTCTTAATTTTATGGTAGTAAATTTTACAATCGTTTCTACTTCCAGTCTGCACGTGAAACATTTAAACTTTCATAACACAGACCTGCGAATTTAAACTTCATAAAAGTTGATTTGTTCTTATTCAGAGGCGGCGCCACTGTTCTTATTAACATATTTTAAAATAATTCAGAAGCCCGGCATGGCCAGGTGGTTAAGACACTCGACTCGTAATCCGAAGGCCCCAGGTTCGAATCCCCGTCACACCAAACATGTTCGCCATTTCAGCCGTGGGGGCGTTATAATGTGACGGCTAATCCCACTATTCGCTGGTAAAAGAGTAGCCCAAGAGTACGCTGCAAAAATAGGGACGGCTAGCACAGATAGCCCTCAAGTAGCTTTGCGCAAAATTCAAAAACCAAAAACAAATAAGAACTCAAATCCTTTCGACTTGTGTATTTGACCACGCTCAAGTTCTTGTAGATTAATTTACTCTAAGCTTGCCTAAAAAAAAATTCAGTTTAACCCTTAAATGGCGGCCATCATCAATTAATACTTCTCCTTAGAGATTTTGATGAGTAATAAAATCTAATCGAATACACATGCTTGTTTTGTTTATTTTGGAATTTCACGCAAAGATGCACGCTAGCTCTCCTTAGTTTAGCAGTGTAAGACTAGAGGGAAGGCGGCTAGTCATCACCACCCATCGCCAACTGTTGGGCTACTCTTTTACCAACGAATAGTGGGACTGACCGTCACATTATAACGCCCCCACGGCTGAAAGGGCGAGTATATTTGGCATGATGGGGTTTCGAACCCGCGACCCTCAGATTACGAGTCGAGTCCCTTATCCGCCTGGTTATGCCGGGCATAAGAATTGGGCAAAACACATACAACTGTGTGAAGCTACTTTGCACTGTTTTGTCGTTTTAGCTCTGACACGATTTGTATGTATCCCAAGTCGTTGCAGCTTTGAATTATCAAATTTAAAATTTTTGTTTAGTTTCTATTAATCGTGTCTCGTTTCTTTGTGATTCCAGTTTTGATTCCTCTTGTTTTCCTCTGTTATTAAACCATCTGTCTTTTCGTAAGATTCGCATGAAGAAAGTTCTTTCGCTGTTTTGTTTTGCATGTATATCTTAGCTTCAACCTCGGTTGTTGTGATTTAAATCCTGCACGTGTCTGTCGAATATCTCTGTCAGAATCACCATAATTCTTGAGGATATTACATTCATTCATCTGGACATCAGCCCCGTCACACCAAATATTCCCGATCATTCAGCCGTGGGGGTATTCTAATCTGACGGTCAATCCCACTATTCGTTGTTAAAAGAGTAGCCCAAGAGTTGGCGGTGGGTGGTGATGACTAGCTGCCTTCCCTCTAGCCTTACACTGCTAAATTAGGGACGGCTAGCGCAGATAGCCCTCGAGTAGCTTTGTTAGATATTCAGTACAAACCAACCAAACTGGACATCAGCCAGTAGGACTTGTTAGAAAAAGATGACTTCGTTGAATGGTCAACATTACAGCCGCACGTTAGAGATTAATATGACAATATTGGTCACTTATTTGCACTCTGTATGCGTGGCTGTTTTGTTTTGTTTTTCATCCGTCATCTTTTTGATAATTACTAAAGACTGTCCATGTTCGTCCCCAGGCGTGTGATAATTTTCGCTTTTCATTTCTTTCCTATTTAAAAGTATTAAAATTAGATAATCATTAAGTTCACCTATATTTAATAATGGAAAGATATATTATGCGATAGGTGAACGACTAATTATATTATGTTGCTTTCTGCCGTTTTGTTTGTTGTTTCGTTTTGAAGACAGAGACAGATGAAATTCAATATTGTGGATAAAACTCAAAATGAATGTGAAGAGAAATAAAAAGAGATGATAACAAATGAATGGAACCAGAACCAGAAGAACCAGTGGAAAAATAATAAACGAGAGGAAAAAGGAAAAGATGGAGAACAATTGGAACAAAATAATTTGATAAAGGCACATAAACTAATCTAATGAGACAAGACAAGAAAAGCTTTTTAAAATGTGCCACTGTGTAACTTAGTTTAAACACCATATGGTTGTCGTGACAGACTAACATGGCTGTTTCTCGAAACTTGAGTGGATTAGCGATTAGCGTGGCCGGAGTGTAAGTCTGAAGGTTTATGGTTCGATCCTCTTGCCCGAAATTCACGCTTTGCACTCTGCGACCGTAGGTGCGCTGTAACAATGATTGGCAAGTCCCTACTACGTGGCCAGATCAGAGTAGCCATATAGTTGGCGGTGGGTGATGTTGACTGGCTGCCTTCCTTCTAGTTTATTGCGTGGAAATTAGGAATGGCTATACGCAGCTAACCCATTTTGTAGCTTTGCGTGGAAATTCTGTAAACAAAGAACAAACATGTCTACTCTTGACTTGCTCACCGGGTTCTAATAAAAACCAAAACCATAAGCAACAAGCACGCAAGTTTCCAAATTCCTCGTTTGTCAAACAATCAAAAGATTAAATTTTATAATGTCACGTGACATATGTCTTGCGTGCGCAAGATAATTATTACTGCTACTTGTTTTTTCTTTCTTTGTTTCGGAAGCCTCACAGTCGAGACCCTACCGTCATCATTACTGTTACTCAAAGATAGCTTTAAAATTAAAACAAACAAAAAATAACATTAAACCTTTTATTTCTTCAATATCCGGGGCACAAGAAGGAGAAATGAACTCGCGCCTCCAACTTGACCTGAAGAAATTCTAACAGAAGTCTTTTGCTTGGTGGTTTGTTGTTGTTGTTTTTCCAGTTCAAAGCAACAAATGCACACGATTGACTGATTTATTTGAAGCGAAGACACTGTCACGGTACGTAAGTGGTCCCCATATTGTTATATCACTCGAAAATGTCACTTGTTTGTATTAGTCGTGTTGAAAGAGACAGTTGCAATGCTATCTACGTCAAAAAGACGACAGGAGCTATTCACCGGTTCAATTACAAGACACCTCATGTTTCGCGTTCTCGTTTTGGCACCGGTCCAGGTTGCCTCGAATGAAAAAAAGAGACACTCAATATTGACTTGTGGCGCCCTCACCTCAGCGATCCGCGCATTCGACCGCTCCAGACTCCGCCTCGCGTGTTGCAGTTATTGCACGAGCTTGTGCCCTTTTACTGTCGTTGTCTTTGCAAAACCCAAACGTAACAGGAGCTCACGTGCTGTTTAAACGTCGTTATATATATATTGCCGTGGTGGTTTGGCGGGCACAACTGGTCAGATTTCTAACTATTCTCCGGTAGCTGCAAGAAATCGCTTTTTCGTTATGATATCTTTATATGCTTTGGGTGTTACTATAGGGGTCTGTATATACTGGTTCCTGTACAGTGGATTAGTTCGAAGATTTCGAGTGACACATCAGGTAAATTACGATTTCTTTTGGTGATTTATCCGACACTTCATCACATTGGCAGCAACTTATTCACACCGCATTTAATCGGATCCACATTTTAGTTTTGTTAAAACGTATTTTTAACAATCTAACGTTTCTTATTTTCTGTATTAATATTGAAAAACGCCCTCTGCGTAATTGTTTGTGTACTAACTAGAGCCCCCTTCTGTCCTTCGATTTAAGCGCCATTGGTTTGTTTTTAAAATCAACCGTTACATACCAGTCGTTTTAAAATTCGTTGTAAATAAAATTCATGGCACACACAAAGTTAGTAAAGAACGTTAGTTCAAAACGAGGACCTCACGCTGACATCCAGTTTTAATTATTCCACGTATAAAGATAACTTTTAGGTCTAGAGAAAGATCCTACAACAGATACGGGTTTTCACTTTATTCCAATGTAAAGCAGTCTTCTCTGCAATGTAGTACGTGTAAAGCAGTGAAGCCATCCACGAGGTAAGAGGAAAACTTGAGCAAAAGATTTAAAGACTGAATATTGTGCGTGTGAAAACCAGACTCTGCATGACATTTAACTCGTAGAGTTCTACAAGAGCTATATTTGTTTCAAGTAGAAACACAATAAACTATCCCCCCCATCATGCACGCACGCACACACACACACGTATTCACACGAAACAAATCTTATGAGGTACAAATTGGTCGTACGGCGGTGCTCTACATTTTAGAGTCGTGGGCAGTTCTGAATCCGTGCGATATCACAAAGCATTCCCAGAATTTCAAGCTATAAACGCGTTTTAAGAGTGACAGTCAATCTCTTAAAGTGAATAGTGGGTGGTAGGGTGTGCTGACTTCCCTTTGTTTAAATAGTTGAAAACTAGGTACAGCAGCAGATAGTAGTAATTGATCCCAATACAATTCTTGGTATTTTCTCGAACCTGCAGATTACGACAAAGAAACCATAAAAGTGATTTACTGATCAGATTCACCTCATAATAAGACACTTTTTTCTTTTGGTGTTTTTGAAGATTGACCTAGAAATAAATACCTGTGTGAGAATGTATAAATTTTTTTTGTTAAATGTAATATTTGCGTAAACATGTTGAACGAAAACCCTATGTAAAAAAAGTAAAAAAAAATAATCTTGCTTTGGGTGTCTAAGCACCGTAAGAAAAACGTATATATTTATTATTAACATAGTTCCCCCGCTAGGACAACGGTAAGTCAAGGGTTGAATTCTCCTCATTGGACAAAGCTTTACTATAAGAAACATAAGCACACATACACGTTATTGATACAAAAATGTATAACTTTTTGTGATAGTGTAAAAGCAGTCACGTTTTACCTAGTAGCCTTTCGTTATCATAAATAATTGTTTTTGTACAGATTCGTTCAAACATTAAACGCGTTTCGTTTAGGTTTACATTAGATAAAGAACAGTGCTATTGACTTAAAATTAAGCAAGTATGATATTCTTACTAAGGGTATTTATAAAGAACATTGTCCATTTTAATGACGATGGACTTCTATAGTTCATATTACGTAACCGTAATATTTTTCCTCACCTTTTAAACTAAAGTTATCCATTGTTGAACTCCACAAAACATCTGAATGTAAGAACTAAAATGAAGCCTAAAAAAAAGACACTAAAGGAATTTTGTGAAAATAAACTAGAAACCTTTTGACCAAACGAAGTCTAAGGTTATTTTCTACTAGGTAAAATAATCTAGTAAATAAGTGGTTAGGTTTAATAAAAACACTGAAATGAAAGCTTTCTCTGCTATGGTCAAACACTTTACAATAAACTCTGGAGTAACTTTCAAAAATAACATCTCACGTTTTGCTGTTACGCAGAGTTACTCTCGGGGGTGTTTTGGTTTGGTTTGTTTAGAATTTCGCGCAAAGCTACACGATGGCTACCTGCGCTAGCCATCTCTAATTTAGTAGTGTAAGACCAGAGGGAAGGCGGCCAGTCACCACCGCCAACTCCTGGGCTACTCTTTTACCAACGAATAGTGGGATTGACCGTCACGTTATAACGCTTCCACGGCTGAAAGGGCGAGCATGTTTGGTGTGACGGGGATTTGAATCCGCAACTCTCGGATTACGAGTCGAGTGCCTAAACCACTGGGCCATGGGTGTTTTAAACAAACACGTAGAGGAAGTTTGTTTTTATACATTGAGCTATATGCTGTGTTCACTCGGGGGAATCGTCCCCCACGAATTTTAATGTCCGTTATCCCACTGGAGGACCATTAAGAAAAATGTGTAATAAGCAGTGAGCTTGTTATTGGAGGTTATCTCTCTCTGTTCTGGTGCTAACATTGTTAATGTGAAATTAAAGTTTACACAATGAACCCGACCAGTGAACCTTACGTCATAAATGATAACCTAGATCTATTTTCAGATCGAAGTGAGAAATATTCACACACATTTCACGCCTAAAATATTTAGGAAAATAATTATAAATTCAAAATAGAAGGCGATTACCTTAGAAAGTTTCGCCGGGAGTTGGCGAAACGATAAAACTTTAAAACTACATCATCCAGATGCTTCTTGTCTTAAATAAATGTTTAATAAACGATCTCAGACTTAAGCCTCAGTCAGTTAAATCAACGAGCGGCCCCGGGCATGGCCGAGTGGTTAGGGCGCTTGACTCGCAATCTGAGGATCGCGGGTTCGAACGTTACTTATTCCAACAATACTCGCGTTTTCGGTCGTGGGGGCGTTATAATGTGACGGTTAATTCCACTATTCGTTGGTAAAAGAATAGCCCAAGAGTTGGTGGTGGGTGGTGATGACTAGCTGCCTTCCCTCTAGTCTTACACTGCTAAATTAGGGACGGCTAGCTCAAATAGCCCTTGTGTAGCCTTGCGCGAAATTCAAACCAAACCTTTACCTGATAATCGATAAATATTTTTATTCCTCTATACTATTCTCCAACAGCCTGAATAAAAGTTGCTAACGCCGAACTTTAGTTTATAATTATTAAAAATGCATTAATATTAAAATATTTTGCACTCTCACTCTTAGTTGATTTAGTTTCGTTGCTAAAACTTAATAATTCTTAAACCATTTATGTAAATCCTTTTGCGAAGTAAGCTCGAGGTGCGATAAAACTGTGATTAGATGTGTAAAAACTATCGTTTCGAATTGAGGTTTTTTTCCTGTGTCTTCATAGGTAATACCGTATAAGTGTGTTTTAGATACAATCCAATAACGGTAATAATATATGTATATGTAACACTTCACTATTCGCCTCTCTGAGATTACAGCGTAATTTTGGCTACCACATGAATAAAATATTGTTATTACTACAGTATTATTTTGTTTTATATCCAGGTGAGTATTCTCTCCTATCCAGTGGCTTCAAACCTCCAGATTAAAAAAAAGAAATTGGGGTAGATTTATGGTTCAGTCTTCCCATGGAGCTAACGAAAGGCGGGAGTTATCAAATGATAACGATAAAAACGTTGATTGGATGTCTTCTGTATTAGTGGTTTTTAGCAGATATTTGTTTCAATATTCTGAATATGTAATTATTCAAAACACCTCCAGGTTCCAGTTAGCTTATCTTTTTATTTATATTTTTGGTGTCTGAAGATAGGTGGCGCTTTGCAGCTTTAGGCCTTTACACTGATGGCTGTTCTTACAGTGCAAGTTGTACAGGAGTCAGTTAACACTCCTACGAAAAGTGGGGCCTAATAGACCCCAGAGCAACTTGAAAGGTTATTAATATTAGGCTAATAATTTTGTATTTAAATGAAATTGCCATTTAAATATTGTGCTTATTAGTATTAACGTGTAAACCTGGGCTACGCGTATTATATTTACTATTTTGGATGTATATATTTTAAGGTAAGCGAGGGGCCTAGTAGTTACCATATCGGACTGGGCATTCATGGGTCTCGGATTCGAGACGTAATCCCGCCACACCGACGCTCCGCACTTTTAGTTGTAAGTTCGTCAGGCCACTCTTAGATCCAGAGTCGACCCTCAGGCTGCAATTTTTGCCGAAATGGCTTACGTTTATCTCTCTTGTGTTTTAAAATGAGTTGTGGCTATGCCTTAACCACTGGAATCTCTTTTGACGTAAGGGTAAATGTACAAATAAAATGGATAGTGATATAAAAAGTTCACATTTCTTCGCTTTCAAAGTTTTTAATCTCATCACTTCGACATGAATTAAATACATATTATATTTCAAGGCTGGAGAGTTTTACGACTTGGGAGTTTTTCTTCATTACAACTGAGCCACCAGGTGGCCGAGTAGTTAGTTTGATGGGTTGTGTATGAGAAGGCCCAAGGTTCGAGCTGGGCTCTCGTTATGGTGTTAGGCACGCTTTGAATAATTTACATTGTTCAATTCCGGCTTTCAGTGAAGACTAGGGTTTAGGCGACTGGTGTTACTGACGTGTCGTCCTTCCTCTGTTCGACAGCTTTTCATAGGAATTTCGTTCAACCTATTTATTACCTAAAATCAAAAATATCAGATACCCTCAACAGTCTGAAGATGGAGAGCGAAATAAACTGAGCGGAAAAAAGACTGCAAAAAACGAAACTAGGTGAAATAATATAATATATTATACAGTAATATAAAGTAATACAATTGACGAATTAATAACTATAAGTGAACAAAATTTAAATTTTAAAGTAAAAAGGTTAAAAAAGTAGAACTGAATCGGTTCTACTGTATATTTTCATCCTTGAATGTTCAAAATTAACTCCAAAACTCTACCACGTGTACTTTAGATCGAAAACATTTATTTGTTTGTTGTTTAATGGCCCCAGTGGCACAGGGGATTTACAACGCTAGAAATCGGGTTTTGTTACCCGTGATAGGCAGAGCACAGGTAGCCCATTGCGTAACTTTGTGCTTACCTTCAAACAGATTGTTTGTTGTTAAGAGACAAGCCACACAATTGGGGTATGTGCGTTACACACACATTGCAAGTATACAATTCAACTGTTTTTTTTATAAGGTCTCAGGCATACCATTGAGACACTGGCAAGGGGCGGCCCTGCATGGCCAGGTGGGTAAGGCACTCGACTTGTAATCCGAGGGTCGCGGGTTTAAATCCCCGTCGCACAAAACATGCTCGCCCTTTCATCCATGGGGGCGTTGTAATGTTACAGTCATTCCCACTATTCGTTGGTAAAAAAGTAGTTCAAGAGTTGGCGGTGGGTGGTGATGACTAGCTGCCTTCTCTCTAATCTTACACTGCTAAATTAAGGACGGCTAGTGCAGATAGCCCTCGTGTAGCTTTGCGCGAAATGGAAAACAAACCAAAATAAACCGAGAAGGGTTTTTTTCCTACGGATAATTGGTTAGAATAAAAAATTTTAACCAAGTAAATATTAGCTGTTTGTATTTAACAGGATAGTTTTACGGTTTGGTTTATTTTGAATTTCGCGCAAAGCTACACGAGGGCTATCTGCGCTAGCCGTCCCTAATTTAGCAGTGTAAGACTAGAGAGAAGGCAGCTTTTCATCATCACCCACCACCCATCCTTGGGTTACTCTTGTACCAACGAATAGTGGGATTGATCATCACATTATAACGTTCCACGGCTGAAAGGGCAAGCGTGTTCGGGGTGACAGGCATTCGAATACCGCGACCCTAGGATTACGAGTGGAGTGCCTTAACCACCTGGCCGATAGTTTTATGTTTCTGTTTAAATAAACGCCTGTTTTATGGTCAATGAAGACGACACTGAGTTTTGTGTTATAGACACGGCTGATTCAGATGAGACGAAACGTTTGTTTTGTTTCTGTCTTCCCATTTTTCCTTGGAACAGACAGTTTCCTTTCTGAATTTGACATCTAAGTTCTGAATGGTAAGAAATTAAATGCTTGCTAAAGAAGGCCGCTTCATTGTCCTAGAAACGTTCCAGTTATCTGTATCATATTAAATCCTGTTCAACGAAAATAGACACACATGCCCCGATACCGTGTGTCGTCGATTTCTGACAGCCGACAAATTCTGTGCTATCGATCAGCTGTAGGAAAATTAAAAAAACAACAACAATAAAAGTCCAGTCAGACCAACAAGTGTCTCGGAAATTTAAATTCGTCCTAGTTTTTACCATTACACAAATACTCTGAGTCTAATTTTAAACGTGTCATGACTACGTCTCAATCTTTGTTGTTTTTAAGCAAGCTGAGTGTTAGAAAGACTCCTTTGGTTCAGCCAAACGTACAAAACTTTATTTTCGAATTCCTTACCACTTGAAAATGTATTACCACTCGATGTTTACCAGCAACTATTTGAATTGAGCAGAATATATTACCGTGATAACTCTAACATTAGCTGTTTTATAAACATGAGATTTCCTATCGTCTGTTTGTTTGTTTTGAATTTCGCGCAAAGCTACTCGAGGACTATCTGTGCTAGCCGTCCCTAATGTAGCAGTGTAAGACTAGAGGGAAGGCAGCTAGTCATCACCACCCACCGCCAACTCTTGGGTTACTCTTTTACCAACGAATAGTGGGATTGACCGTCACATTATAACGCCCCCACGGCTGGGAGGGCGAGCATGTTTGGCGCGACCGGGATGCGAACCCGCGACCCTCAGATTACGAGTCGCACGCCTGAACACGCTTAGCCGTGCCGGGCCATCGCGTAAAGCTACACGAGGGCTATCTGCGCTAGTCGTCCCTCATGTAACAGTGTAAGACTACAGGGATAGCAGTTAGTCATCACCACCTACCGCCAACTCTTGGGCTACTCTTTTACCAACGAATTGACCGTGGCGTTATAACGCCCCCACGGCTGAAAGGGCGAGCATGTTCGGTGCGACGGGGGATTCGAACGCCTTAATCCACCTGGCCAACTAAACAAAGAAATGTGATTAGAATAATAACAAACTTAAGTTAGAAGGCTATAAATATATATTTTACGAAAAACCTCCGGATGAATCAAATTCCAATGTTTCGACTTACTCATTTGTTCTATTATAATACCCCAACAGTTTACGACGGGTGGTTTGGACTTTCTGTTCTCCTTTTAGTCTAAATTAAAAATATAATGAGACCAAAGGCACAAGTCAAAACGTGGAGTATTTTCTCTTGGGATACTCCGGAGATTAGTGCTTGATTGTATAACGCACCCATGGCCTCGTTGTTTGGAGCACGTATGGTTAGCATGCCTGATTTTGAATCCGATGGTTCTTTGTTCCTATCCCGTTATTGAAAAATCGTACTCTGTACTTCGACACCGTATTTGCATTAAAGAAGTGGCAGATAAACCTCGCTATTCTATTAGAGTACTCCAAGAGTTTGGGACGAGTGCTTCCCTCCCGTCTATCAGTTCAACAATAGAAACAATTAGCGCAGATAGCCCTTGTGTAGTTTTGGGTGAATATTCGAAAGCATGCGTTTTCGCTGTAAGGGGACGAGGACCGTAAACCCTCGGGTTCACAGTTCAGGCACGCTCGCTACTTGGTGTGTCAATTGAACTTGTTTTTCTTATCTAAATAAACTAACAAAAGGACGTGACTTCTAAGAGAAAGACTTTGTTCGTAGAGATAGGCCTACGTGGAGACTGAGAATGACCCATCATTTAGCCCAACATCGTGAATAACAAATATCTTCGAATCCAACAAACTAAGGCCCCGGCAAGGCCAGGTGGTTAAGGCGCTTGACTCTTAATCTAAAGGTCGCGGAATCAAATCCCTGTCACACCAAACATGCTTGCCCTTTCAGCCGTGGGGGCGTCATAATGTGACGGTCAATCCCTCTATTCGTTGGTAAAAGAGTAGTCCAACAGTTGGCGGTGAGTAGCTGTCTTCCTTCTAGTGCTACACTGCTAAATTAGGGACGACTAGCGCAGATAGCCCTCGTGTAGCTTTGCTCGAAATTCAAAACAAACAAACAAACAAACAATCTACAAACTTCTATCATCGATGACAAATATCTCTCTATCCACAAAAAAAAAAAAAAAAGGTGTACATGGTGAATGAAAAACGTCTTCTATCCAACAAATTGTTCATGGCCTTAGGTTTTGTAACACGTCTTCAAATTGAAATTTGTGGTTCTGGTACCATGTGTCGTTTAAGGTTGTCAATAAATAATAAGAGCTTCTTGGTAGCGCTCACGTGGTTAAATATCGGGTTTGCAGAAATGCATCGATGTTCGGATCGAAAATTAAAGCATACTTTTACCGATAGAGATAGAAATTCATTTCCTCCGAAGAATTTTCAACCGACGAAGGTTGTGGTTTAGGATGCAGAATTAATACATAATAATGATATAAAATATTATTTATCAATAAAGAATCAATATAAATTGGTTTAGTGCATAGGGGAAAAGAAAATAGAGGATGAATAATCAGAAGAAAACACTGAATCAATAAAAATTAAAGAGTTTCTCAGTGGGGGCTGTCTGTGCTATGTCCATCACGGGTATTGAACCTCGATTTCTAGCTTTGTAAGTCCGCTGATTTTACTACAACCCTTGCTGTAGTAAAATACATATTTACACAAGGAAGTTAGTGTGTCCTTAGGATTCGTGGTTCGCGACCCTTTACCGAAAGAAAAAAAAACGTCCTACACTTTGGAACGATCAAGTCCCACTTTTCGATCAGACAAGAATAACCCAACTATTGGCGGCTGTTGCTGTTAACTATCCGTCTTCATTTTAGTGTTATATTTCAAAGCTAGAGGCGTCTTTGTTCTGATAGTCCCCATGTAACTTTCCGAGAAATTGTCAAACAAAGAAATAAACCTGATGAAAAGGATGTCTTTGAGATCTTCGTTGTTCGCTCACATTCCATATATATCTACAACTAGTGTTCATATGCCTTGGAAACATGGCTACTTTAGCTAATGGTTTGTAGTGTACAGCCTGTTTAAAACCAATAAGAAAAAAACAAAATCTACCTTGGGACTCGCTACAAAAAATCAGGGTCTCGCTACGTACGAGAATTTAGTTAATAAATAATCACAAGGACTGAGAAATGACTTTTTTTTTTTTAAATTTCTTTTTAGATTAGAATCTCGAAATAGACATCTCGGTTTTGTTCGGGTTTTTTTATGCGCATGTGTAGTGGTGCAAGTTTTAATACGGGAATGAAAATAACATTGGCACCATTTTAGAAAATTAAATTGTCTCTGTGTCGGTAATTTATTAAAACGTAAAATTATACCATTAGATTCAGTCTTGGCGACCCACCCATACTTACTGTTTAGCGCATGCGCTATTTATTTCCTAAATGTCAACGTCCTTATCGCATAAAGAAATGTATTTTCATCAGCTTTTAAATATTTGAACGTACCTCCAGTAAATTTTTATTTCGAATTTTGATATGTATAGAAATAGACTAAGTGTGTGGAAGAGATGAACCTAGAACCTTTATAGAACATATAACACCCAGGTCAAACTGTTTTTATAACTACACACGTTTGTTTAAAAAATAACGTTAATTGAATCGCCAACTTTGGTGTCTCGTAGGCAAACCAAACCATCCAATATTTAGTGATGTTTGTTTGTTTGTTTTGAATTTCGCGCAAAGCTACACGAGGGCTGTCTGCGCTAGCCGTCCCTAATTTAGCAGTGTAAGGCTAGAGGGAAGGCAGCTAGTCATCACCACCCATCGCCAACTCTTGGGCTACTCTTTTAACCAACGAATAATGGAATTGACCGTCACATTATAACGCTCTACGGCTGAAAGGGCGAGCATGTTTGGCGTGACGGGGATTCGAACCCACGATCCTCAGATTACGAATCGCGTGCCTTAACCACCTGGTCATGCCAGGGCCCTCTATAGTTGGTTTTAGTAATGAAAACTTCGTCATCCAAGAACACAGAGAATTAAAAACTTATAAACTTATGAACCTTCCGACGTTTTTGTTGTTTTTTGTCGTTATAAAAGAATCAACCTTTAAAATAGGGTGCTGTGTAATTCTTTGCAAGCAAAATAAATTATTTACATGTTAAACAACATGGAGGGATAAAACTTTCAGTTTGATGAATACGGACACGTGCTCTCGTTTGTTCTGCTTTTGAGAATCAGCGAACAGACTGACTGAACCAAAGAGGTACTAGCTACTGAATCTACAGCCTTGGAAATGTCTCGAAAATTGAATAACTGTGTTTCACGAACTCAGTTCTGTTCTTTGTGCTGTTGGGTGGGTATTGATTTATCTGGTACTTTCTTGGGGGAGGTACACGTGTGTCACGCAAAAGACACGGGACAAGTCAGTTTTATCTTCCGTTAAACTTCTTGGAAACATCTTTCCAGTTAATTTTTTAGATTTCTTAGTGTAATAGTTATCAAGGACCACGCGTTTTATTCAGTTACCATAATGATAACGTGTTATGACACAGGCACGTATATATTTACTAGTGTAATAGTGGTCTCGGACACCAACCGCATCTGATAAGTTACCAGTTTAATAACATGTTGTGACACAACCACATATATACTTACCAATGTATTCGTGATCTAGGACAACAGAATATGTATTTATTAGTGCAATTATGACTTAGGACAACAACCACATATATATTTATTAGTGTAATAGTGACCTATGGTAACAATCGCATCTAATCAACTACCAATCTAACGTGTGATTGTTGTGCTAAGACACTATTATACTAGTAGCTGGCATAACACCGATTGAATTTAACGTCACAGGTAATTTCATGGCAAGTATGTCCAAAAAACTGAAAACACAACCACGAACCTACTAAATCGTATGAACGGTTTTTTGTTGTCGTTTTTTACCTTTCGTCTCGATAAGCTTATAAACTTGCGTATGGTGGTCACAGACCTCAAAGATTGATTGGCTGGTTCATACAAAACTTGGAACGGAACAACATGAGCTGTTTTAGCACGGAGTCAGCGCCATCTCGAGAAAACACTGATTATGTGTGGCCTATGTTTGGCGTGCTTCGACTGTGAATCCGAGGATTTCTGACAGGCGCCCAGTTACCGAAAAAACAAACAAACAAACGCAATCCGCACCTTTGTGCTGTATGTGCATTATAAAAGTGACAATGAAATCCCATTAATCGGTCAACTAAGAGTATCCAAACACGTGGCGGTCGATGCTATGTCCGACTCACTGCCCTTCCATCTAATCTGTCAGCTCAAAATTAATAATAACTGTGTGCTGACGCCCCTCGTGTAGCTTGTGCGAATGTCCAGACCAAATGAGTGTCATTCTGTGAACGGTAAAACTGGATTATTGTAAGAAACCTTTAGATAAATTAACATGTTAATAAACAAATGGCAAATTTCCTTTTTTAAACAGTTATGTCTATTCGAACTGTTACTTCATTGAAAGTAAAAACAAAAATGTTGTCATAACATTTTTAACACGTAAACTTGAACAGTTACTGATTTTATTGTAAACGTCTTCGTCATAAAACCGCCTGCTGTCCTAAATATGTTTTTATTTGACGAAGCATTTTTTTTATTCTATTCGTATATCCAAATTTAATGTATAATTTAATACCTTTAATGAAGTTACCACTTCTTTTGTAGGGGGCGTTTGTTTGCCTTCTGACGATAAAGTGTTGTTAAACAAAAATGTGATAACTTCGGTTGCCTTACAACTAATTTAGATATAGAAATACTGTAACTGAATACCGTGTAGTTAAAGTAACTTGGGAATATTTCACATATGAAATGTGGATAACTCCCCTTTTATGCAAATACCTTTCAGTTTATTAAAGGAAATAACCTCAGCTTTTATTCCCCACCCCCCTCTGTTTTAGACAGATGAGAACACGTCTACATAGACACTACTTCATATTATTACTTAAATTGCTCTTTACTAAAGTTGATTAATAATTAAGAAACCACAATTTAAGTAAGCATTTAATATTAATACAGTTTTAGCAAAAATAAATATAAAGACCTTTCAAGTAATAATTTAAAGTATGGACTTCACTGCTTCGTGTAAAAGGTTATGCTGCGTAATTTTATGATCTTCCCAACATCGTACTTATTCGAAACCTTTAAAGACGTGGGTAACATTTGGTAATAGAATTCTCTTTTAAAAAAATCCTAAAAACACGATTGCGTCGTCAGAGTCAAACTTAATGAATGGTGGAGCAGGAAAATAAAAGCTTTATCAATCTAACCTAGTTTTTGGTGGGATGATGATTCGAACCTTCGACGTTCAGATTATGAGTTGAGCACCTTAATCAACTGGTCATGCTAGGCGCCAAGAGAAATGGATATTAATTATGGATGATTATCGTAAAGTTTTTTTTTCTTCTAATAAACTTCTGCCTTTCTGTTTCCCATCATCATTGGTAAGTTTACGGGTTTGTTGAAATCGTGGGTTCGATTCCCCAAGGTAAATAGAGCGCAGATAGTCCATTTTTGTGTTTATGAAATACAAAGCGCTCAGTGTTCTTCTGTACACAGAAACGTTTCTAATAAGCTGAAATTCGAGAATTACACTTGCATCGATCAAAGCCGCTACCATCGTCTGGTGGAAGTGGAGAAACAGAACTGGTGTTCATGTTCTACTTGGAGCTCGGTTTAAACCTAAAGCTACGGCACTTTTTCCTTTGTTGGAAAGGAGATCCGTTAGATGGCGGAACGTATCGCAATTGATTGTGCGTAGAAAATGACCCTAACACGAATGTTTCTGTTCAAATCTTCATCAGTCAAAGTTCTTGCAACTAGATCCTTTGAATGTCAGTTGACGCCAGTGGTTGTTTTGAGAGTAAGTCCCAGTGTTGTGTTATTTACAAAGGCACTGAGTGAAACATAAAACGAATTCGACGTTTGAGCTTTTACACTAATGGATGAACCAGCGGATGTTCTATGTATTGTTTAACTGTTCATTATGCTACCATTTTACCTGTTTTGTTCGAGAGTCAAAAAATGAAAAATCTTTTATGAAAGAGAAAATAAAAAATTGTTTGTCATACGTTGGTGTTTTTGTTGGGTTTTTTTTGCAAAACAAATTTAACTGGGTTATTGTTTATTATATTATTGGCTACTTTTTAAATTAAATAGAGGTTCTAGCCGTTTAAATTTCAACAAGTATAGTTCATGCAAAGTTTCTTATTTTTATTGCAGGCCATCGAAGGTGTTCTAGCGTCACAGGAAACACAGTCAGTGACTGGATCTCTGCCAAAGTAAGATTGTTGTAATTACCAAATAATGTTATATCACTGCAGTGTTAGAAACAATCTGATTCGTGTAACCTGGATTTTAAAATTTCACAATTTCTTCATAGCCACCACTGTTAACATTGTTAGTTTTGGTAATAGTTATTAAAATATTTTCTCTCTTACCTACATTGTTAGCTTAGTTTCTTTAATTGTTGGATCACTGAATTAACATCACTGTTTCTTCACTGAATCGTAACAACATGCTGTCTCTTACCTACAATGTTAGCTCAGTTTCTTTACTTGTTGGATTACTGAATTAACATCACTGTTTCTTCACTGAATCGTAACAACATGCTGTCTCTTACCTACATTGTTAGCTTAGTTTCTTTAATTGTTAGATTACTGAATTAACATCACTGTTTCTTCACTGAATCGTAACAACATGCTGTCTCTTACCTACAATGTTAGCTCAGTTTCTTTACTTGTTGGATTACTGAATTAACATCACTGTTTCTTCACTGAATCGTAACAACATGCTGTCTCTTACCTACATTGTCACCTTAGTTTCTGTAATTGTTAGATTACTGAATTAACAACACTGTTTCTTCACTGAATCGTAACAACATGCTGTCTCTTACCTACATTGTTAGCTTAGTTTCTTTAATTGTTGGATTACTGAATTAACATCACTGTTTCGTCACTGAATCGTAACAACATGCTGTCTCTTACCTACATTGTTAGCTTAGTTTCTTTAATTGTTGGATTACTGAATTAACATCACTGTTTCGTCACTGAATCGTAACAACGTGTTGTCTCTTACCTTCATTGTTAGCTTAGTTTCTTTACTTGTTGGATTACTGAATTAACATCACTGTTTCTTCACTGAATCGCAACAACATGCTGTCTCTTACCTACATTGTTAGCTTAGTTTCTTTAATTGTTGGATTACTGAATTAACAACACTGTTTCTTCACTGAATCGTAACAATATGCTGTCTCTTACCTACATTGTTAGCTCAGTTTCTTTACTTGTTGGATTACTGAATTAACATCACTGTTTCTTCACTGAATCGTAACAACATGCTGTCTCTTACCTACATTGTTAGCTTAGTTTCTTTACTTGTTGGATTACTGAATTAACATCACTGTTTCTTCACTGAATCGTAACAACATGCTGTCTCTTACCTACATTGTTAGCTTAGTTTCTTTACTTGTTGGATTACTGAATTAACAACACTGTTTCTTCACTGAATCGTAACAACATGCTGTCTCTTACCTACATTGTTAGCTCAGTTTCTTTACTTGTTGGATTACTGAATTAACATCACTGTTTCTTCACTGAATCGTAACAACATGCTGTCTCTTACCTACATTGTTAGCTTAGTTTCTTTACTTGTTGGATTACTGAATTAACATCACTGTTTCTTCACTGAATCGTAACAACATGCTGTCTCTTACCTACATTGTCATTTTACATTATTTAATTGTTGGATTACTGAATTAACATCACTGTTTCTTCACTGAATCGTAACAACATGTTGTCTCTTACCTTCATTGTTATTTTACATTATTTAATTATTATATTATTAAATTAACCTCACTGTGTCTTCGCTCAGTGAAGACACGTGGTATGTTTTAAGTAAGAGCCAAAACATGAAACTGAAACATATTTTCTGCGCATGTTGTTATTAAACATTTTAGTTGTCTGTCAAAGAGACAAGTAATACATGGCCCATTTTGGTTCATAGAACAAACATTACTGATTACAGTCACGTTATTGTCCCATTTTATTGTAACTTTTGTAAAAGAAATGAACAATACAGATATTGAAAGTTAACTTACAATTAAGTGGAGGAATACGTTTCAATATTCGTTAACTATGTTTAAGGTTTTAATTCAATAAGAATAGTTTAACATGTTAAGCTTCAACTGCGCTGTTTAATATTCCTTTGTTAAAATAAATTCTATCACCTAAAATTTATTATATTTTAAGTTTCTGAATATTCCTTGTTAAAACATTTATTCAAAAGACCTTTCATTGTTTAGGCTTTATATGTTTTGTTTTTTTAATGAGATGAATAATCCCCCGTTGCACCAAACATGCTCGCCCTTTCAGCCGTGGAGAAGTTATAAAGTTATAGTCAATCCCACTATTCGTTGGTGAAAGAGTAGCCTAAGAATTGGCGATGGGTGGTGATGACTAGCTGCCTTCCCTCTAGCCTTACACTGCAAAATTAGGGACGTCTAGGTGGTTAAGGCACTCGACTTGTATTCTGAGGGTTGCGGGTTTGAATCCCCGTCATACCAAACGTGCTCGTCCTTTCAGCCGTGGGGGCGTTATAATGTGACAGTTATTCCCACTGTTCGTTGGTAAAATAGTATCCCAAGACTTGGCGGTGAGTGGTAATCACTAGCTGCCTTCGCTCTAACCTTACACTGCTAAAGTATGGACGGCTAGCGCAGATAGCCCTCGTGTAGCTTTGCGCGAAATCCAAAACAAACAAACAAACAAACAGTTAATGACACGAGTAAAATACTGGCACACCACTGCTACAGTATTCATCGCAATATTCATAAAACGAATATCAGTAATTCCAATCACGTTACAGTCCCATTCAGCCGTGTTACTTTGTCAAGAAACTTTACAACACGCATATTGAAAGTTAACTTACAATCAAGTGAGCAAACACTTAGAACATTACGATTTTGTAGCCTCGTATTTATTCCTGACGTTTCGTATCTAAGTGGCAGACCAATGGAAACAGAATGAACATCGCTACGAACCATTTAAGTTCTCTCATGAGATGGCAGTTATATAACCCGCGGGTACTCTATGATGAGGAACAGTTAACCTGTTAGCTAATGGTGCCTTGTAATGTCGGTTCAGATCGTTAGGTGTTCCTCTATACCACAGGGATTCGAAAGATGAACAGTGTTAGTGCAGCCAATTAAACTTAAGTGGGCGTAACTGTCTGTACAAGTCAAGAAAATGCATATTTTATACGAAACTTCTGAACATGTGTATATTATATTAAATAATATATATATATATATATATGCACGTGTTTATGTGTATTTAAATGTGTGTTAATGGTAGATGTTGTCAAACGCTTTAAGATAAATCTAAAATTAATTATCTAATCAATCATAATCGAAGATGGGGAAGTTTAATAATAATGTTTAATATAAATTGTGTTTCTCTTGTGTTGGGTAAGTTGGGTTTGTTTATCTTTCAGCATGAAATTCCACACTCTGCATCCTGCATTGTTCCCATCACGGGTATCGAACCCTAACTTATGTTAAACCTAGCGTTATCCTTAAAGATGGATCTATTGAATTGGAACACCGATTTCCTTAGAGTTTATTTGATGTTTTGTTTAATATCGAAGACCGAAGTTTAAAAAAACAACGTAGAACTTGATATTTTAACACTAAAAGTTAAGTACAATAAAAACAAACCAAAAGGAAGGATCGAGTTGAAAACAGCAAATCTAAACTTCTCACTAATGTTAGTTTGTTATAACCTAAAACAAGCCTAAATAAAAATAAAAAAACGGCTATAGTGTAGGATTTGTTTGTTTGTTTGTTTGTTTTGAATCTCGCACAAAGCTACTCAAGGGCTATCTGTGCTAGCCGTCCCTAATTTAGCAGTGTAAAACTAGAGGGAAGGCAGCCAGTCATCACCACCCACCGCCAACTCTTGGGCTACTCTTTCACCAACGAATAGTGGGATTGACCGTAACATTATAACGCCCCCACGGCTGAAAGGGCGAGCATGTTTCGCGCGACAGGGATGCGAACCCGCGACCCTCAGATTACGAGTCGCACGCCTTAACACGCTTGGCCATGCCGGGCCACTATAGTCTAGGATATAGAATCTACCCTAGGTTTGGAGATGGCTGAAGAAGTAAGACCCACATAGCGGTGGGGATACGCTGTCTATTAGTTTCAACTTCCATACGCCAGTCTCGTATAAAGAAATAAAATAATGGAGTAAGAAAAATTAAAATTAACATAATAGAAATTAGAAATAGGAGAGCGAGATGTGGGTGGTCAAGCCCACAACGTCCCACATCTATATCACCTTTCATTGCCTGCAGAAAGTTGTGGGAAGGTGACTGCTCTCCAGAGTAAAGAAGAAGAAGAAATAAATATAAAATAAGACTAAGGTACTACCAGTTGATGGTAAGTTAAATAAACTGACCTCTTGAAGTTAGCCTTTCAGCCCCCGTTATGTTAGGTACTAATTGGTAACACCATAAATTTATTTTATTTCTTTATATAGGTGGGTTTGTGACTTTGGCGTTTTATGGCACAAAGCAACTAGGTTATCTGCACCCTTTATATGGGACTGAAAAATGGTAGTTAAGAGTGATAGACAGTGTATCCTCACCGCATTGTGGGTCCTACTTCTATAGTTACCTCCAAAACCTAGGGTACATTCTATATCCCACATTACAGCTTCTACCCTGGGATCCTTTATATTGGTACATCGTTTTTTATTTTAGTTTTGGCTAGCTTTTGGTTATAACAAACTGTATATGTGTGTGTTTATTGTAAACAGAAATCCACTGGTCTCTCATAAGTACAGGGAACGTTTATGTTTATTTTGGGATTAACTGCAAGAAAAATCCCACATTTAGCATCAAACATAATATCCAAATGGTATTTGTAACATTTATCAACAAATAAAAACATGTTGATCACATAAATTCCTTCTCCATGTGAGGTATGTGCAATGAGATGTAAAACAGCAACGTCGTGACATAAATTATATTAAGTAGTAAAGATGTGCAATGAGATGTAAAACAGCAACGTCGTGACATAAATTATGTTAAGTAGTAAAGATGTGCAATGAGATGTAAACCAGCAACGTCGTGACATAAATTATGTTAAGTAGTAAAGATGTGCAATGAGATGTAAACCAGCAACGTCGTGACATAAATTATGTTAAGTAGTAAAGATGTGTAATGAGATGTAAACCAGCAACGTCGTGACATAAATTATGTTAAGTAGTAAAGATGTGCAATGAGATGTAAAACAGCAACGTCGTGACATAAATTATGTTAAGTAGTAAAGATGTGCAATGAGATGTAAAACAGCAACGTCGTGACATAAATTATGTTAAGTAGTAAAGATGTGCAATGAGATGTAAACCAGCAACGTCGTGACATAAATTATGTTAAGTAGTAAAGATGTGCAATGAGATGTAAACCAGCAACGTCGTGACATAAATTATGTTAAGTAGTAAAGATGTGCAATGAGATGTAACACAGCAACGTCGTGACATAAATTATGTTAAGTAGTAAAGATGTGCAATGAGATGTAAAACAGCAACGTCGTGACATAAATTATGTTAAGTAGTAAAGATGTGCAATGAGATGTAAACCAGCAACGTCGTGACATAAATTATGTTAAGTAGTAAAGATGTGCAATGAGATGTAAACCAGCAACGTCGTGACATAAATTATGTTAAGTAGCAAAGATGTGCAATGAGATGTAAATTAACGTCGTGACATAAATTATGTTAAGTAAAAGATGTGCAATGAGATGTAAAACAGCAACGTCGTGACATAAATTATGTTAAGTAGTAAAGATGTGCAATGAGATGTAAAACAGCAACGTCGTGACATAAATTATGTTAAGTAGTAAAGATGTGCAATGAGATGTAAAACAGCAACGTCGTGACATAAATTATGTTAAGTAGTAAAGATGTGCAATGAGATGTAAAACAGCAACGTCGTGACATAAATTATGTTAAGTAGTGAAGATGTGCAATGAGATGTAAAACAGCAACGTCGTGACATAAATTATGTTAAGTAGTAAAGATGTGCAATGAGATGTAAAACAGCAACGTCGTGACATAAATTATGTTAAGTAGTAAAGATGTGCAATGAGATGTAAAACAGCAACGTCGTGACATAAATTATGTTAAGTAGTAAAGATGTGTAATGAGATGTAAAACAGCAACGTCGTGACGTAAATTATGTTAAGTAGCAAAGACAGAGGTAATTAATAATTTAATAAGCTTTTTCCATAAAAAAAACATTTAAATACCTTAATTTGATAAACCTTTACGGTAACAAAGACTGGAATTTTTGTTTGTATATATATATATATATATGCATGTTGTCCTGAAAGGAAAATCAGTTAATATTTGTATCTCAGTGGATGAGACTTAATGTTTTATCGAGCATTTGTCCACCGTAAAGCAACTGTTTCCTCGATCCTTGGAATTATTTAAAAACACATTGTGTTAAGATTAGCAAGCCATCATAATAATAAAGCATTAGAGAGCTTTGTGTTACACCAAGATCTTTAAAGTAGTGTTAATAAGTGTTTTCTTATAGCAAAGCCACATCGGGATATCTGCTGAGTCCACCGAAGGGGTTCGAACCCCTAATTTTAGCGTTGTAGTTGTTGTTGTTTTTTAATTAAGCACAAAGCTTCACAATGGGCTATCTGTGCTTTGTCCACCGCGGGTATCGAAACCCGGTTTTTAGCGTTGTAAGTCCGCAGACATATCGCTGAGCCACTGGGGGGCTAGCGTTGTCAGTATTTGTGTTGATTCACGAGAACTTCCTCAACTTGATGACAAGCTGTCTTCCCTTTGGACTAGCAATGGTGCGTAATTATACAATGTACAATGTCATGCAATGGTGCGTAATTATACAATGTACAATGTCAAGCAATAATGCGTAATTATACAATGTACAATGTCATGCAATGGTGCGTAATTATACAATGAACAAATAAAGCGCCTTCGAAGATGAAAGAATGGTTCTTATAAACCGATTGCCTATCAGTAGTAAATGGTCATCTTTCCTTACGAATGGCTTCATAGTGGACAAGAAAGGGACAATAGTGAAATGAGGGACAACAGAAGAACTATTTTGTTTGCTCACGAGCACTAGCTAAAGATAAATAACTAAAAAATATATATTTTTACCGTCAAGTCTCTTACTGCTTTACTACACGTAAACTTAACATTGTAGCAAACTGCGAGCCGGTAAACGTTTCAAATCCAAACAAGTGTTTAGACAGGTGGTCGTAATTGGTGAATAACAAGTCACAGCCTGAAGACGGAGAAGACAAAACGGACATTGTTGTTATCTCGAAGAAACGGGAAATGAAACTGACTGTGACGAAAAAGAGCCGTGAAGGCTACAAAAGAAGCAGATTAGAAACATTCTTTGAATGTAACAATCAATGGGGCTGGACTCGTGTCCTCTTTTAATCGCACGGTATCACCTAAACGTCGGTAATTCTGATCTAAAAAAAAAAAAAAACCAAGGTTTTATTTCAGCACTTAATTTGTTTTTGAGTATTGAAACCTGCGTAGAGTGAAACTAAAACGTCTTACTTTTTATCTGCATTCGCATTCTCACGAAGAATAGATCGACCGAACAGAAAACCCCAACAACAACAATAGAATGTCATACAAAAATAATCTGTTTTTATTACCAGTTTCATGCGTGTTCATAGGTGCACGTAACCCTAACACAAGAACACATCAGTACAGTTTAAACAAGCAAGTGGATAAATTTTGCAAGTGGAAACACTGGAATGTTATTTCTTTTTGCTGGTGTTCTTTTCACCTATTTTCTGTTCTGGGAGCGAGTTGTTTGTTGTTTTTATTTGTGTCTATATCATATTTCTGTTGTTTTTTTTTAATGGAAATATATTTTGAGGTACATTACATTGGTTACCAGAAATTAAAATTACAAATTCAAATTGGCTAGATATCGAGTTCTCATGTTCATGGTGGGCAGAGCGTAGATAACTTACTGTGTACCTTGGTAATTGACTTAAGAAATCAATTTCATTAACCCTGTTCATTAATTTCAATTTCGTTCTTGTCGTCAGAGGTAAGTTTAAAATCCGGAGTTCGATTCCCCATCTTCATGAGTCTGTATTAAGTATTTGTTTCACATTTACTTAATTTACTTTCACGAATATTCATGCGTGTCTAATGATTAAGACAAAAATGTATTCATTTGCTAGACGTATTATTATAACTCATTTTACACATGTAGACAAACACGTGGAAGATTCGTTTAGCAGTGCTCGTGTCTGGAAGTTTTGTTGGATTTTGAGTAACTGACCCTGATTTAGGGTTATCAACGAAAAGTAGGATTAGACGTTCACATTATAATGTTCCCTTAGCTAAAAGGGTCGCGGGTTCGCATCCCCGTCGCGCCAAACATGCTCGCTCTTTCAGCCGTGAGGGCGTTATAATGTGACGGTCAATCCCACTATTCGTTGGTAAAAGAGTAGCCCAAGAGTTGGCGGTGGGTGGTGATGATTAGTTGCCTTCCCTCTAGTCTTACACTGCTAAATTAGGGACGGCTAGCACAGATAGCCCTCGAGTAGCTTTGTGCGAAATTTAAAACAAACAAAGCTAAAAGGGTAAGCATAAACGGTGACGGTATTCAAACCCGCACCTCACAGATCGCCATCACGAATAATAAGCAAAAGAAAGCTGTGGAAAGTTATATAATCTCAAATCACGACTGCTGCTGTTGGGTGTAATCCTGACATAAAGCAAAATAACATAGGTTTGAACTAGCCGACAAAAAACGTGTACTGAAGAGTTAATGGAAGTTAATTATACGAAGAACGTTTGTGTTAACAGAACAAGCCTCTTATGTATTTGTAACAGATAACTAAAACTGACGGCCCGGCATGGCTAGGTGGGTTAAGGCGTTCGACTCGTAATTTGAGGATCGCGGGTTCGAATCCCCGTCGCACCAAACATGCACGCCCTTTAATCCGTGGGGGCGATATAATGTTACGATCAATCCCATTATTCGTTGGTAAAAGAGTATCCTAAGAGCTGGCGGTGGGCGGTGATGACTAGCTGCCTTCCCTCTAGTCTTACACTGCTAAATTAAGGACGGCTAGCGCGGATAGCCCTCGTGTAGCTTTACGCGAAACTCAAAAACAAACAAAATAAAACTGAAATATAAATAGTACACACACACGCACGCTAGTGTATGTGCGATCATAAAACAAGTTTTATTCTGGTTGTTTGTATGTTGCCCCAATTAGTAGCAAGTTGAGAAAATGTATTATGCATTATTTTTACATCGTTATGCGTAATAAACCAGTTTTTGTTTTTTTCAAAAGTAATCCCTACTAACAAAGAAAAGTAATCCTCACCCTAACAATCCCACATTAAGGAATGGGCAGTTCTAGCTGACTGGCTCGTGTTTGAAACAACATTTTATAAGACTTGTGAGTAGCTCAGTTATTTTGGTATTCCTCTTTATTATCGAGTTTTGAAAGGATTTAATAAAAACAAAACGGGAGGACAAACGCCGAAAAAAACGCACACGAAAGTATAGGAATAGATTCATTCTAATCATCTTTCTATTTTATGATAGATCAGCGTGTTTAGAGAGAACATAGCTTTTTAACAGTGACTGTTCGACTCGCGCTTGTGTTTGTTATTTTTCTTTGGCTGTGACGTTTACACACAGTCCTTTTTATTTATTTATTTTGAATTTTGCGTAAAGCTGCACGAGGACTATCTACGCTAGCCGTCCCTTTTTTAGCAGTGTAAGACTAAAGGGAAGGCAGCTAATCATCACCACCCACCACCAACTCTTGGGCTACTCTTTTACTAACGAATAGTGGGAGTGATCGTAGCTTTATAACGACCCCACGGCTGAAAGGGCGAGCATGTTTGGTGTAACGGGTATTCGACCTCTGCGTCCTCTTAGAATGAGTTTGTTAGGTTGCAGTAGAACAACAAATTTTACAAAAATAGCTAATCATTTTCCGAAGTTTGTTCCTTTGTTTTTGAAGTTAAGCAGAAATGGGCTATCTCTGCTCTGCCCACCAAGGGCATCGAAATCCACCTTTTAGCAAAGCATCTTGGAAGCTCCGAATATTTGCTGCCCGATTAGTTTCTTGTTAAGCACGGTGTTCTGTATAATTTGATTTTGATTGTTTGAGAGCAAAGCTGTACTGGACTATCTGATGTGTCCACCACATATTAGCAATGTAAGTCTGTCGACAAGCCCATCAGGGGGCATGGGTTGTACGATGTGCCGCTTATAATACGATGATCCTGGGAAGGATGTTCACTGATTGTTATTATTTATTTGCATTAGAAAATAAACCTCTTTGTTTCACTGAAAACATAATTTATGACAAACTATGCAGGTTGGCTAGCTTCAGGTGTGCGGACAAGACGGACAAAGTTGTAACTTTTTAACCATACCGGATTTCCGTGAGCCAAAGTTGTTGTATATTTGGCTATTTTTATTTCTTATCCCTAAAACATCCCTTTGTCACAAGCCAGCCAGTCACGTGCGAATCCATAAATTATATGAACAGTCGCCGAGGCTACCAGGCCATGTACGTAGACTGACTAATTTGAAGCATCCTTTCCCGTCGTTGGTAACTACCAAACAATTCTTTTAACAAGTTAATACTTGTTTAATTTACAAACTCAACATTTAGTCATTTTAAGACCAATGGGTCTCGAGTTTGAAAACTTGACCAGGACGTACTGCCCCGCCTTCTGTAAATTCGCGAGTATTTTATTTCCTATCAAATTAGGCCTGGCACAGTCTGGTATCTAGGACGCTAGACTCGTAAGATATACTAATATGGTACGTTGTCTTACTAAATATTCAATATGATAAACTAGAACAGTACATTGTCATACTAACTATTTAATATTCTGTGTTTTCTGCTTTAATGTGTGTGTATCTATCTATATAGGTATAGATAGATCAGGTACATTTTATAATCTCACATTGTAGCTTGAATACTGGGATCTTTTCAGTTGATGTGGCATTTTATTATTTCGACTTGTTTTCGAGTTCAAATAACAAACTAATATAATTAGTCAAAGGTTTACATTTACTGTTTTTACTACGGTCGTTTCTTCTGATTTTATGTATTTAACTTCATTAAAGTGTAATTATCTTCATTAAAAATATGTATACCACTGGATAAATACCAGTGGAACGTAAAATTGTCATAAGTATAACTCATTGTTGGCACGATTTTGATATGAATAATTACACTGTTAGCATAACGTTATCAGGTTAGTTTAGGAATGATACACTGTTAGCGTAACATTGTCATTTATTATAGGAATAATGCACTGTTAATGTAACGTTGTCATTTATTATAGGAATAATGCACTGTTAGCATAACGTTGTCATTTATTATAGGAATAATCCACTGTTAATGTAACGTTGTCATTTATTATAGGAATAATGCACTGTTAGCATAACGTTGTCATTTATTATAGGAATAATGCACTGTTAGCATAACGTGTTGTCATTTATTATAGGAATAATGCACTGTTAGCATAACGTTGTCATTTATCATAGGAATAATGCACTGTTAGCATAACGTGTTGTCATTTATTATAGGAATAATGCACTGTTAGCATAACGTTGTCATTTATTATAGGAATAATGCACTGTTAGCATAACATTGTCATTTATTATTGGAATAATGCACTGTTAGCATAACGTTGTGATTTATTATTGGAATAATGCACTGTTAGCATAACGTTGTCATTTATTATAGGAATAATGCACTGTTAGCATAACGTTGTCATTTATTATAGGAATAATGCACTGTTAGCATAACGTTGTCATTTATCATAGGAATAATGCACTGTTAGCATAACGTTGTCATTTATTATAGGAATACTACACTGTTAATGTAACGTTGTCATTTATTATAGGAATAATGCACTGTTAGCATAACGTTGTCATTTATTATAGGAATAATGCACTGTTAGCATAACGTTGTCATTTATTATAGGAATAATGCACTGTTAGCATAACGTGTTGTCATTTATTATAGGAATAATGCACTGTTAGCATAACGTTGTCATTTATCATAGGAATAATGCACTGTTAGCATAACGTGTTGTCATTTATTATAGGAATAATGCACTGTTAGCATAACGTTGTCATTTATCATAGGAATAATGCACTGTTAGCATAACGTGTTGTCATTTATTATAGGAATAATGCACTGTTAGCATAACGTTGTCATTTATTATAGGAATAATGCACTGTTAGCATAACGTGTTGTCATTTATTATAGGAATAATGCACTGTTAGCATAACGTTGTCATTTATCATAGGAATAATGCACTGTTAGCATAACATTGTCATTTATTATTGGAATAATGCACTGTTAGCATAACGTTGTGATTTATTATTGGAATAATGCACTGTTAGCATAACGTTGTGATTTATTATAGGAATAATGCACTGTTAGCATAACGTTGTGATTTATTATTGGAATAATGCACTGTTAGCATAACGTTGTCATTTATCATAGGAATAATGCACTGTTAGCATAACGTTGTCATTTATTATAGGAATACTACACTGTTAATGTAACGTTGTCATTTATTATAGGAATAATGCACTGTTAGCATAACGTTGTCATTTATTATAGGAATAATGCACTGTTAGCATAACGTTGTCATTTATTATAGGAATAATGCACTGTTAGCATAACGTGTTGTCATTTATTATAGGAATAATGCACTGTTAGCATAACGTTGTCATTTATCATAGGAATAATGCACTGTTAGCATAACGTTGTCATTTATTATAGGAATAATGCACTGTTAGCATAACGTTGTCATTTATTATAGGAATAATGCACTGTTAGCATAACGTGTTGTCATTTATTATAGGAATAATGCACTGTTAGCATAACGTTGTCATTTATCATAGGAATAATGCACTGTTAGCATAACGTTGTCATTTATTATTGGAATAATGCACTGTTAGCATAACGTTGTGATTTATTATTGGAATAATGCACTGTTAGCATAACGTTGTGATTTATTATAGGAATAATGCACTGTTAGCATAACGTTGTGATTTATTATTGGAATAATGCACTGTTAGCATAACGTTGTCATTTATCATAGGAATAATGCACTGTTAGCATAACGTTGTCATTTATTATTGGAATAATGCACTGTTAGCATAACGTTGTCATTTATCATAGGAATAATGCACTGTTAGCATAACGTTGTCATTTATTATTGGAATAATGCACTGTTAGCATAACGTTGTCATTTATCATAGGAATACTACACTGTTAGTGTAATAAGGTTTTCAATGTTTATTTGTATCCTTTTTACTATAAAAATAGGGCAAATTTAAGGATGTGTAACATTACAGATTTTGAAACCTCTCAAAGCTGTTGGGCAGGTCTTCCACCATATCTTCACGCGCTGCGTATTTATCTATATACCCGTGTTTAGGTATCTTACTATGTATTTAGTACAATTCAGAACATTGTATATAACCATTCATGTGGACTTTGTTATATCTAAATATAAATGACCATTTCATTTGGCAAAGAACTTTATATACATATGCAGGTCTGGCTATGAGCTAGTTGTACCATTGAAAAAGGTTAAAATGTTTGATCGTATACGTCCGTGATGACGAGAAAACCCACTTGAAGAGAAAATTATATATTTAAAAACGGCTGGTATGGATAGAGAAAGCATTACGTAGAGGAGCGAACCTGACGATGACCGAAGAAAGTCAAAACGTTGTTCGCGCCTCTACTAGTGCTTTCTCTGCCCATACCAGCCGTTTTTAAATATATAAATCATATCTTTATATTTTAATATAGCTTGTGAATGGTATACTTTAGGCACGTTTGTCTCCGATGACTTTGTACTCCTGTGGTCAAAGTTGTCACTGGACACTGTACCGATTCAAAAACAAACAAACAAAGGAGCGAAAAAAGTACGAACAAAATAGAACGTTTCTTTACCCTGAACGTTTTGTAACGCTATTTTTATCCGTTTCATAAAGATGCACGTGGAACTCAAACGTAAAACAAACGTCTAATTTTTGCCTCGCGCTTTCCACGAGCAGTGATGGTTAATCAGATTAAAGGGAATATTAATTTACCTACCAAGAAACATAGACGAAAGGATAATTTTTTTTTTTCATATCCAAACCCAATATAAGTATCAATAAAATACGCTAAATCCATCAGACCGGTTTTCTGACAGACCTGAGGCTTTTGCAGTGATATAGTATGGACGAAAAATTACAGAAGCAATCCACCAGCTATAATCCGTTTCTATCTACCAGAAACTCGTATATTGTCTGTATGTACGTCTGTTCTGCATTTACGTCATAACCTTACCTTCTGATATTTCATTATTCAGCCTCAAATTACTAATACGAAAAGAAAATCGGTATATTCTCTGATTGGTTGAACGAACGAACGTATATTAAGTATTGTTTTATAATTTACTTTGAATTTTAAAATTAAACGAGAGAACTGCTTAGTTGGAAATTCAGATATTTAGTGGTTTTGTTTTTTAAATCCTTTATGTATTCCTTGTCATTTCTCTGTACACAATTTTGAATATAGCGTTTTTATTTTCTGTAATAATCCGGAAGTTTGATGCGGTATTGATAAAGGCGCCCCCTCGTGTGTTATTTCCAACTGGCTAATGTTCACTACTTAAGAGAATATTATCCCATGATCGATGGTGAAGCAATTGGTAGTACTCGTGAAACAAGAACTAATGAACCTTCCACCCCCTTTTCTGTTAAATAAAGCTTTCCTATAAACCCTAGCGTCGTGTTCCTGCACCGCATGGATCTATTTCCTAACCGATTAATGTGTTTTTGTGTTGAAAGTTCCTAAAATGTGATCACAGGTCCGATCACTCTTCCTCATTCCATACATGAAAAAAGTAAAATAAAGAAAAAAGACAATAGGAAAATGCGTTGCAAATCACGGGGGGGGATGTTTTCCAAAAAGACAAATAATCCCGGTCGCACTAAACATGCTCGCTCTTTCATCCATGGGGGCGTTATAATGTGACGGCCAATCCCACTGTTCGTTGGCAAAAGAGTAGCCCAAGAGTTGGAGGTGGGTGGTGATGACTAGCTGCCTTCCTTCTAGTCTTACACTACCAAATTAGGGACGGCTAGCACAGATAGCCCTCGTGTAGCTCTGCGCGAAATTTGAAAACAAACAAACAAACCAAACATGCTCGTTCTTTCAGCCGTGGGGACGCTATAATGTGACATTCAATCCCACTGTTCGTTGGCAAAAGAGTAGCCCAAGAGTTGGCGGTGGGTGGTGATGACTAGCTGCCTTCCCTCTAGTCTTACACTGCTAAATTAGGGACGGCTAGCGCAGATAGCCCTCGAGTAACTTTGCGCGAAATCGTATAATTAGATACACATAAACAGTGGTCATAAAAAATGAAAAAAAAACTCTCTACTTATCACCAAGGAAATAACAGATAATATTTTCTTACCCACAATCGATACTTCTAGAAAACAATTGATTTTTATGTGTTCTAAATATGGATGTTATGGGCACTAAAACTTTAATTAAAATAATGTACAGAACAACGTTTCGACCTTTTTAGGTCATCTTCAGGTTAACATCAAAAGAAGGCCGAAACGTTGTTCAACACTTTATTTTAATTAAAGTTTTAATACCCGTACTACCTGTCTTCAGAATACATTTTTTACTTCAAGTGGTGTTCTCGTCATCATGAATTAGTTTTTAGTCTTAAGTTGAAACCATAACAATGCTGGGTAGCTTGAAAATTCCATTTGAGAAGCGACATAAAATCATTAAAATGGTTGGTCATAAGAATGATCTATTCATAATGTACGAGTCGCGGGTTCGAATCCTCGTCACTGAACATTCTTTTCCTTTCAACCGTGGGGGAACTGTTTAAAATGCAACGGCGAAACTCGTTGACGATGGGTGGTGATGACTAGCTGCCATCCTTCTGGTTCTTGTCACTGCTGCATTTCGGACGGCTAGCGCAGATAGCATTCGAATAGCTTTGCGAGAAACTCAAAGAAACCAAATCATAGATAAATATGAATTATCAGCACTTGCGTATTATTTAAAAGTTAACAAATAATTAAAATCAGTGCTCTGTATTTACATAAGTTTGAAAGTAGTGTTGAGGTTGGTAACAGTTTTTAGTACATTCTACGTGTACGTTTTTCGTCTTCGTGAGTTATTTACGGAATTCTTTCATCAACCTTTATAATTCATCACGTCAAGTATCACTTCACTGCTTGGTGGCCTTCATTTCTTTCTGGTAATTAAATTTGTTTTTTCTTTAACTTAATTATTTCGAGTGATTGTCGAGTGTAACCTGGGGTCAGTGAAATATTGGGTCAGTCATGGTCTATAACCTGACTTGATAATAAGGAAACCGTTTAAGTAAGGTCAGTGAAATATTGGGTCAGTCATGGACTATAACCTGACTTGATAATAAGGAAACCGTTTAAGTAAGGTCAGTGAAATATTGGGTCAGTCATGGACTGTAACCTGACTTGATAATAAGGAAACCGTTTAAGTAAGGTCAGTGAAATATTGGGTCAGTCATGGACTATAACCTGACTTGATAATAAGGAAACCGTTTAAGTAAGGTCAGTGAAATATTGGGTCAGTCATGGACTGTAACCTGAGTTGATAATAAGGAAACCGTTTATGTAAGGTCAGTGCAATGTTGGGTCACTTCTGAAGTGTAACCTGATTTGGTCATAAGAAGTTTGTTTATATAAGATAAGTTCTAGGCTGGGTCAGTTCAAGAATATAACCTAACTGGACAAGAAAGTGCCAATACTGTCATCTTTGTGTTCGGTACGAGATATTTTAATCAGAAGTTTAATTAATCTTGAAATACGATATGACCCGGCCAAGTAATAGAGCCGAAAGCGATAATTTAATGTGATATTTATATAGTGTGACAGTACTGATGATCAACTCGTGTATGTGACATATAGTAAAGAAAACAGAAATTAGGCTCCTTCGAGGAGCACGTGTCGTTATATTTTTCTTTACTTCGAGCACGTGATGTAATTGCGACTTGTTTCTTTCTAGTGATCTTTAGATTCTGTCTACAGCTATCGCGTGCAAGCTAATTATTTTACATACGGTAGGCATCCCTTCGAAAACGAGACGTCTTAATTGAGGATGGCTCAAAGGAGACACACGTTCAGTTTCTGAATAGCTTCACATTCATCCCCCCTACACCACCCCGACAGAGGCACGCCCTGAGCTAAATAAGAACTTGGCAAAGCTCCTAAAATACATTCTTTTGACCCGCCCGAGCCAACGTAAAGCGTTTTAATGTTGGTCATATAAAGGGAAAGAGAGCTAAAAGCGTATGCACGAACATGTTACTACAAGAGCTTTTCAGAGTTTCTAGTCACTGCTACCTCCAAGGATACATATTGAAGAGTAATTTTTAAAACATGCAAATAGTAGAGTGTAATAATATCGTTTTACATCTTCCTATCTGATGTGAACAGCGAGGACAAAAACAACAACCTTGACTCCAGAAGTTGTGATCTTCCTACGGCATTGTGTATCTCCGTGTTGTTCCTGAGGATCATGCCTCTTCATTCTACAGAAAGGTTCTCTTTGCTCAGGTAACTAAAGGTTGTATTTCTTCGTAGTTTTTGGCTATCTAGATACGCGAAATAATTCCAGATTTTCGATTGTATTCTGTATCAGTTTTGGCTGTTCCGGTTTCTAAAGCTTGGCGAATATTATGGAGTCGTCTTATTATGGATTTATCGTATCTCTTCTTGCAGTTGGTTCTGGCATATAGATAAAATAACATAATGACATTTAAAAAACAACTCAAAGATAACTAAGCTGCATCGTCCCTAAACTTATTTCTCTGCATCGAGTTTTCAAAAATTGTGAACGATCTCTAGATGCGTGGCCACGGTTCTTGGGCGCTGTTTCGCGCGCTCTTTGTTTGTCTTACAAATAACTGTAGCATTGAAGTTAGGTATGTAATTCGGTTTTTACTTTCAGTTTTATCTGCATTACACAATATATGTAAGCATCATAATTCTTATTCCATGAGGTTATTTGTTTCCGAATCAAATTAAATGGTAAAAGAAAATAACAGTAAAGACCTGAAACCGAAAAACAGTATTTCTCGATTATACTGAATACGACATAACTGAAGGGCTGGTTCCTTTGAGTTTTAAATTGTATGAAATGCAAAGGAATAAAACTGTAGGAGGTAAAAATTTATGGAGATGCAGAATCGATATGAAGACTAAGAGCTCATGAGAGAGCACAGAGAAAAAAATATGTAATAATACATCAACCATACTACATACGTGCCATATTCACTGCCGACGAGGCTTTTCGTTCAATGCCAAGACTCTTTCTTGCTGGTTGGAATACAATAGACACTGAAAACGTTTGGTTTGGTTTGTTTTGAATTTTGCACAAAGCTACTCGAGGGCTATCTGCACTAGCCGTCCCTAATTTAGCAGTGTAATACTAGAAGGAAGGCATTGCCACCCACCGCCAACTCTTAGGCTACTCTTTTACCAACGAATAGTGGGATTGACCGTCACGTTATAACGCCCCCACGGCTGAAAGGGCGAGCATGTTTGGTGCGACGAGGTTTCAAACCCGCGCCCCTCAGATTACGAGTCGAGTCGAGCGCCCTAACCACCTGGCCAGGCCGAGCCTAGTAGCTTTGCTCAGACATTCTAAACCAACAAAACCACTGCATTAGCCACGTTCTCCTTTCCATACGAGACTCTCGTTTGTTACGCGATGACTAAAGAGCAAGAACATTTCAAATAACCCATAATCCCCCGGGGCTGTGTTCAAAGCTTCGAGAAGTGTAGTTACGCTAAGCTGTCGGGCGAGGCTGCTGTCATGAAAACTTTTCGTTCTTGTATTTTATATTTATTTTTGTCCATTATTCTAGAACGAAAAACAGAAGTGCGTCGAAGTGACATTCTACACATGCGACCAGAACTGTTATGTTTAACACTTGAGCTTACCACTTAACGACATGGCCAGGTGGTTAAGGCACTCGACTCGTAATCTGAGGGTCGCGGGTTCGAATCCGCGTCACACCAAACATGCTCGCCCTTCCAGCCGGGTGGACGCTATAATGTGAGGGCCAATCCCACTATCTGTTGGTAAAAGAGTAGCCCACAAAAGTTGGCGGTGGGTGGTGATTTTTCTCTAGTCTCACACTGCTAAATTAGGGACGACTAGCGCAGATTCCCCTCGAGTAGCTTTGCGAGAAATTCAAACCAAACAAATCAATTACCGCTTAAATAATGAACTTGCATCTTCACTGGAACACCACACTGCTGTCGACGAGATTTCCCACGTGATTCACTTTAGGATACCAGTGCTTCTATCGACGAATTTAGCCCTTGTCAAAGTTGTTCTTATTTGTTCTTGTAAGGAAACAATCAACACTACTGTTTTTTCCCCTTGGCTCTACAACCACCACAACGTACCAGTTGGACAGCTATTTGATAAAATGAGAAAGTAAAAAAAAAAACGTAGAACATTTTGCCATTTTCAACATTTTTTTTTTCTTATCGTATTTTTTTTCTTCGAGGATAAAGTAATATGAACTTCGTCTCACAAAACACAAAACAGAAAGCTGTAGAAATTAACTTTATGGTTCGCCTTTTCGGTTTGCTTCAAGGAAAATCATTTATAACTTATACTGAAGTGAGTTGTATATAAAGTTGTGTAAGAACGCGTTTATTTCGTGATTTACTACATTTTTTTTTTATATTCCAGCGACTTTGTAGAGGGCGTTATTAGATTTGTGAAAACGTCTGTGAATAGTAAATACAACACTGCTTACAGGAGTTATCTTTTTTTTTTGTTTGGCGCTATTAAAGTGTGTTAAATTTAAAAATAATATTCAAAAATTATTGACACATATAATTCAGTCTACAGAATTTTTAACTTTTTTTTTTAATCGTGTTTGTTTCTTTTATTTATTTCTACACACACAAACCTTGTGTACATGTTGGAGAGGACTTAATGTAATAGAACAGCGGTGTTGCCGCAATGTTTGTCTTTAAAAGTTGAAGTTTTGTAGTTCCTGGTTTGTTTTGAATTTCGCGCAAATCTACACGAGGGTTGTCTGCGTCCCCATCTGAGCAGTGTAAGATTAGAGGGAAGGCAACTAGTCATCACCACCCACCGCCAGCTCTTGGGCTATTCTTTTACTAACGAATAGTAGGATTGACCGCAACATTATACGCCCTACAGCTGAAAGGGTGAGCATGTTGGGTGTGACGGGAATTCGAACCCGCGACTCTCAGATTACGAGTCGAGTGCCTTAACCACCTGGCCATGCCGGGATTTTGTAGCTCGTGTTAAACATGTCAGAACTGAATTCAAACCTACTTTTGCGGTCTTAAAACAAACTCCTAAAAGGCAGTATATGGTTTATACCCTAGCACGCTCCTTTGAAGGCCGGGTGGGTTAAGACGTTCGACTCGTAACCCGAGGGTCGCGGGTTCGAATCCTGGTCGCACCAAACATGCTCGCCCTTTCAGACATGGGGGCGTTATAATGTGATGGTCAATCCCACTATTCGTTGGTGAAAGAGTAGCCCAAGAACTGGCTGTGGGTGGTGATGACTAGCTGCATTCCCTCTAGCCTTACAATGCTAAATTAGGGACGGCTAGCGCAGACAGCCTTCGAACAAACAAAACAATCATAGACGTTTTTAAGGTGGTTTACACGTAAAGCAAAATGATAGTGTGTAGTGGAGGTGTTTTCTTATAGAATGATGCACATAATATATAAACAGAAGTAAACTGCACATTTACTAGAATGCTTTTCGAGCGTGCATCAGTATAAGTTACTAAAACAAAAATGTCCAACAGTTGTCAGTTAAATTACTAGTCTTTGCTTTGGAAGTAACTCTATAAGCAAAAAACAAACATGATATTCATTGGACAGCATGAGGGTGCAACACTGCTACGTTGACCACATGCAATATGATGCTTTCTGGGTCATGTGATTTGAGTTTGTTTTGAATTTCGCGCAAAGCTACACGAGGGCTATCTGCGGTAGCTATCCCTAATTGGGAATGCAGCTAGTCATCACCACCCACCGTCAACTCTTAGGCTACTCTTTTACCAAGAAACAGTGGAATTGATCGTAACTTTGTAACGCCCCCGCGGCTGGGAGAGCGACCATGTTTGGCGCGACGGGGCCTTAACCATCTGACCTTGCAGACAAAGTATTGTTGTCACTGGTAATTCCACGTCCCAAAATAAATCAAACAATGTGATAATTATCTAAAGCGTTAAAAACAAATGTAGTGAACTGAAAATCAAGAATAGTCACTAAACTTCACAAACTGGTAACAAAATGCTCCTCAGTTTCAGAAATCCAAAATGTTTGTTTTGGTCAGAACTAAAACCACATACGTGCTTGGTACTGACAGGGTAAATAAGACATTTTATGGAAATGATATTATGCTACATAGCAAAAAATAAATTTCTCTATTGAATTAGGACTTATATTTGTTATAGAAGGACAGGGAGTCTTCCCAAGAAAACGATGCAGCCGTGCATGCTTTTCATAATGCTGACGAGAAGCAGCATCTAGACAAAAGTAAATAAGACATTTTATGGAAATGATATTATGCTACACAGCAAAAAATAAATTTCTCTATTGAATTAGGACTTATATTTGTTATAGAAGGACAGGGGGTCTTCCCAAGAAAACGATGCAGCCGTGCATGCTTTTCATAATGCTGACGAGAAGCAGCATCTAGACAAAAGTAAATAAGACATTTTATGGAAATGATATTATGCTACACAGCAAAAAATAAATTTCTATTGAATTAGGACTTATATTTGTTATAGAAGGACAGGGGGTCTTCCCAAGAAAACGATGCAGCCGTGCATGCTTTTCATAATGCTGACGAGAAGCAGCATCTAGACAAAAGTAAATAAGACATTTTATGGAAATGATATTATGCTACACAGCAAAAAATAAATTTCTCTATTGAATTAGGACTCGTATTTGTTATAGAAGGACAGGGGGTTCTTCCCAAGAAAACAATGCAGCCGTGCATGCTTTTCATAATGCTGACGAGAAGCAGCATCTGGACAAAAGAAAAATCATATTATACGATATAAAAACAATGCAGTTTAAAGGACCACACAATAATTGTGTGTTAATTCAACAAGGTACTGTAGAAATATAGCTTATTCTTGACAATTAAAATCACTGTCCTGCTTCTCAATATATCCGTGTACTTACACATGTAAATAACAACTCTGTACATAATTCAAAACAGTGAACTTCAATAACTCATGTAGATGGGAAATCCAAAATAAGTATGTAACTTATTTTACGGATAAAAAATATTTGAAATACCGTATAATGAGATGAGTAACAAAAAGTAATTTGAAAGTCCCTGAAAGCATAAGACTAAATGATTTCTGTACTGTTACAAACTGCTCAGAAAGATTATAAATCCTTATATAACTCGAATTTTTTCTGAACAAATAGTCAAATAAATATACTGCAATAATAAAAATTAAAAGGGAATCCATACTGTGCTTTGGTTTCGTCACGTGCACGCCGTATGGTAGTTTGATCTTTGTTAATGATTTCACTGTTTAAAAATAATAATATATGTATTTATTAAAAGTATAATTAAAATAACTAAATGTACATTAAAAACTACATTGCTAAACGAATGAGTATATTATAATAAACATATTTTAAATAAATGCAGCCAAAGATTTTATAAAAATATTTTATAAAGCAATGAAAACGTAATTGATACGTCATACGTTATTTTTATAAGCAAACATTTAACAAAACTGATGAAACTTTGTAGAATGGATGGCAACTGCCTGCTGTGGAAACACAAGTGTTGAGGACGACGTTTCGAAAGCTTTCCGCCTTTCGTCTTCAAGTCAGTGTATGCGTAGGTGTTGTTGGTCTTTTGTTGTGTCCTGGTAGACAGACTGTAGAGAGCGTGTTATGATTGGTTGGATTATCACTGTTTCTGATGGAGTAGACAATCCACAACAGGCAGTTGCCGTCCATTTTATAAAGTTTCATCATGCATACTCAACCTAAACAATCTATCAAAGAATTAACAAAACTATGAAATGTGTACTCTTAAATAATTTTGACCCGTGCAATAATTTATATAGTAGTTTAAGTAATATCTTAATGGTCAGATTTTTTATTATAATGATTTATAATAATGATTGACGTGAAACCGCTTGGTTAACTTATCTCTGTGTTGAACATAGGCCGTACTTAATAAAGGCTTAACTAATATTAGGCCTAATACAAATGATTTTAATGGATATGAAAAGGTCATCAGAAGAGAACACTTGCCACAGTTTTCCAAGATTCTGAAATAGTCACGTGGAGGTTGAACCTCTGCTTTATCTGGCGTCGCACCATTCTCTTCTGATGACCTATTCATATCCACTAAAATCTATAAGTTCATTTGTATTAGGCCTAATATTAGTTAAACCTTTATTAAGTACGGCCTATGTTCAACACAGAGATAAGTTAACACTAACTTGTATAAGTTTCAGTTCAGTTAGAGGTAAACCTTACCACACTTAATACAATCAATTTTGTTCTATAACGGAATGTTATATTTTTTAAAAACTTTGATAAGCTTTTAATATGTCTGTTGAAGTGTATTTACGTCCTTTATGGCATAAATAGACGATTTAACAAAGATACATTTCAGACTGCAATTGTTTGTACATCTTAATCTGAATATATCTAATTTTGGATCATTCGAAGATGATTCGCTTCTCATTGGCGGAAAGCCAACTACGTAAATTACGTAATAGGTTGCTATGTTATCAGCGACTGGTCGAGGGACGGACTGAAAGTTAGACCCTGTTTTATAATATTAGATGCTTAAACCCAAATAAAAGTAAATATAGCCTGTCGTGTATTAAACTATTCTTCAGGGCAACTACATTTTTAAAACTTATTGCAGAAAATAAAACTAACATACAAATATAATAATAATTATTTGTTTAAGAAATGTGAATCATATAAAAAATTTTAATTAATCGTGAGAAATGTTTGTACACCACGCCTCCTTAACCAAACCTTTTAAAATATATTTATAAACATACGAAACACCTGTAGGGACTAGAGTGATTTTGATAGATTCTACTGTTGTTAGACACAACCTGTATGTGTTTGAATACGTTATGATAGATTCTACTGTTGTTAGACACAGTCTGTTGTGTTTGAATACAATCTGTATGTGTTTGAATACGTTATGATAGATTCTACTATTGTTAGACACAACCTGTATGTGTTTGAATACGTTATGATAGATTCTACTGTTGTTAGACACAACCTGTATGTGTTTGAATACGTTATGATAGATTCTACTGTTGTTAGACACAATCTGTATGTGTTTGAATACGTTATGATAGATTCTACTATCGTTAGACACAATCTGTATGTGTTTGAATACGTTATGGTAGATTCTACTGTTGTTAGACACAACCTGTATGTGTTTGAATACGTTATGATAGATTCTACTATTGTTAGACACAACCTGTATGTGTTTGAATACGTTATGATAGATTCTACTGTTGTTAGACACAACCTGTATGTGTTTGAATACGTTATGATAGATTCTACTATTGTTAGACACAACCTGTATGTGTTTGAATACGTTATGATAGATTCTACTATTGTTAGACACAACCTGTATGTGTTTGAATACGTTATGATAGATTCTACTATTGTTAGACACAACCTGTATGTGTTTGAATACGTTATGATAGATTCTACTATTGTTAGACACAATCTGTATGTGTTTGAATACGTTATGATAGATTCTACTATTGTTAGACACAACCTGTATGTGTTTGAATACGTTATGATAGATTCTACTATTGTTAGACACAACCTGTATGTGTTTGAATACGTTATGATAGATTCTACTGTTGTTAGACACAACCTGTATGTGTTTGAATACGTTATGATAGATTCTACTATTGTTAGACACAACCTGTATGTGTTTGAATACGTTATGATAGATTCTACTGTTGTTAGACACAACCTGTATGTGTTTGAATACGTTATGATAGATTCTACTATTGTTGTAGACACAACCTGTATGTGTTTGAATACGTTATGATAGATTCTACTACTATTGTTAGACACAACCTGTATGTGTTTGAATACGTTATGATAGATTCTACTATTGTTAGACACAACCTGTATGTGTTTGAATACGTTATGATAGATTCTACTATTGTTAGACACAACCTGTATGTGTTTGAATACGTTATGATAGATTCTACTATTGTTAGACACAACCTGTATGTGTTTGAATACGTTATGATAGATTCTACTATTGTTAGACACAACCTGTATGTGTTTGAATACGTTATGATAGATTCTACTATTGTTAGACACAACCTGTATGTGTTTGAATACGTTATGATAGATTCTACTATTGTTAGACACAACCTGTATGTGTTTGAATACGTTATGATAGATTCTACTGTTGTTAGACACAACCTGTATGTGTTTGAATACGTTATGATAGATTCTACTGCTGTTAGACACAACCTGTATGTGTTTGAATACGTTATGATAGATTCTACTATTGTTAGACACAATCTGTATGTGTTTGAATACGTTATGATAGATTCTACTGTTGTTAGACACAATTTGCATGTGTTTGAATACGTTATGATAGATTCTACTATTGTTAGACACAACCTGTATGTGTTTGAATATGTTATGATAGATTCTACTATTGTTAGACACAACCTGTATGTGTTTGAATACGTTATGATAGATTCTACTATTGTTAGACACAACCTGTATGTGTTTGAATACGGTATGATAGATTCTTAGACACAACCTGTATGTGTGTGAATACGTTATGATAGATTCTACTATTGTTAGACACAACCTGTATGTGTGTGAATACGTTATGATAGATTCTACTATTGTTAGACACAACCTGTATGTGTGTGAATACGTTATGATAGATTCTACTGTTGTTAGACACAACCTGTATGTGTTTGAATACGTTATGATAGATTCTACTATTGTTAGACACAACCTGTATGTGTTTGAATACGTTATGATAGATTCTACTGTTGTTAGACACAACCTGTATGTGTTTGAATACGTTATGATAGATTCTACTGTTGTTAGACACAACCTGTATGTGTTTGAATACGTTTTGATAGATTCTACTATTGTTAGACACAACTTGTATGTGTTTGAATACGTTATGATAGATTCTACTATTGTTAGACACAACCTGTATGTGTTTGAATACGTTATGATAGATTCTACTGCTGTTAGACACAACCTGTATGTGTTTGAATACGTTATGATAGATTCTACTGTTGTTAGACACAACCTGTGTGTGTTTGAATACGTTATGATAGATTCTACTATTGTTAGACACAATCTGTATGTGTTTGAATACGTTATGATAGATTCTACTATTGTTAGACACAATCTGTGTGTGTTTGAATACGTTATGATAGATTCTACTATTGTTGACACAACCTGTATGTGTTTGAATACGTTATGATAGATTCTACTATTGTTAGACACAACCTGTATGTGTGTGAATACGTTATGATAGATTCTACTATTGTTAGACACAATCTGTATGTGTTTGAATACGTTATGATAGATTCTACTATTGTTAGACACAATCTGTGTGTGTTTGAATACGTTATGATAGATTCTACTATTGTTAGACACAACCTGTATGTGTTTGAATACGTTATGATAGATTCTACTATTGTTAGACACAACCTGTATGTGTGTGAATACGTTATGATAGATTCTACTATTGTTAGACACAATCTGTATGTGTTTGAATACGTTATGATAGATTCTACTATTGTTAGACACAACCTGTATGTGTTTGAATACGTTATGATAGATTCTACTATTGTTAGACACAACCTGTATGTGTGTGAATACGTTATGATAGATTCTACTATTGTTAGACACAACCTGTATGTGTTTGAATACGGTATGATAGATTCTACTATTGTTAGACACAATAATTAAAAATAATAATATATGTATTTATTAAAAGTATAATTAAAATAACTAAATGTACATTAAAAACTACATTGCTAAACGAATGAGTATATTATAATAAACATATTTTAAATAAATGCAGCCAAAGATTTTATAAAAATATTTTATAAAGCAATGAAAACGTAATTGATACGTCATACGTTATTTTTATAAGCAAACATTTAACAAAACTGATGAAACTTTGTAGAATGGATGGCAACTGCCTGCTGTGGAAACACAAGTGTTTAGGACGACGTTTCGAAAGCTTTCCGCCTTTCGTCTTCAAGTCAGTGTATGCGTAGGTGTTGTTGGTCTTTTGTTGTGTCCTGGTAGACAGACTGTAGAGAGCGTGTTATGATTGGTTGGATTATCACTGTTTCTGATGGAGTAGACAGTCCACAACAGGCAGTTGCCGTCCATTTTATAAAGTTTCATCATGCATACTCAACCTAAACAATCTATCAAAGAATTAACAAAACTATGAAATGTGTACTCTTAAATAATTTTGACCCGTGCAGTAATTTATATAGTAGTTTAAGTAATATCTTAATGGTCAGATTTTTTATTATAATGATTTATAATAATGATTGACGTGAAACCGCTTGGTTAACTTATCTCTGTGTTGAACATAGGCCGTACTTAATAAAGGCTTAACTAATATTAGGCCTAATACAAATGATTTTAGTGGATATGAATAGGTCATCAGAAGAGAACACTTGCCACAGTTTTCCAAGATTCGGAAATAGTCACGTGGAGGATGAACCTCTGCTTTATCTGGCGTCGCACCATTCTCTTCTGATGACCTGTTCATATCCACTAAAATCTACAAGTTCATTTGTATTAGGCCTAATATTAGGTAAGCCTTTATTAAGTACGGCCTATGTTCAACACAGAGATAAGTTAACACTAACTTGTATAAGTTTCAGTTCAGTTAGAGGGAAACCTTACCACACTTAATACAATCAATTTTGTTCTATAACGGAATGTTATATTTTTTAAAAACTTTGATAAGCTTTTAATATGTTGTATAAAATGTCTGTTGAAGTGTATTTACGTCCTTTATGGCATAAATAGAGGATTTAACAAAGATACATTTCAGACTGCAATTGTTTGTACATCTTAATCTGAATATATCTAATTTTGGATCATTCGAAGATGATTCGCTTCTCATTGGCGGAAAGCCAACTACGTAAATTACGTAATAGGTTGCTATGTTATCAGTGACTGGTCGAGGGACGGACTGAAAGTTAGACCCTGTTTTATAATATTAGATGCTTAAACCCAAATAAAAGTAAATATAGCCTGTCGTGTATTAAACTATTCTTCAGGGCAACTACATTTTTAAAACTTATTGCAGAAAATAAAACTAACATACAAATATAATAATAATTATTTGTTTAAGAAATGTGAATCATATAAAAATTTTAATTAATCGTGAGAAATGTTTGTACCAGCAAACACTAGTACACCTCGCCTCCCTTAACCAAACCTTTTAAAATATATTTATAAACATACGAAACACCTGGAGGGACTAGAGTGATTTTGATAGATTCTACTTTTGTTAGACACAACCTGTATATGTTTGAATACGTTATGATAGATTCTACTATTGTCAGATACAGTCTGTGTGTGTTTGAATACGTTATGATAGATTCTACTATTGTTAGACACAACCTGTATGTGTTTGAATACGGTATGATAGATTCTATTATTGTTAGACACAACCTGCATGTGTTTGAATACGTTATGATAGATTCTACTGTTGTTAGACACAACCTGTATGTGTTTGAATACGTTATGATAGATTCTACTATTGTTAGACACAACCTGTATGTGTTTGAATACGTTATGATAGATTCTACTGTTGTTAGACACAACCTGTATGTGTTTGAATACGTTATGATAGATTCTACTGTTGTTAGACATAAGCCGTGTTTAAACATGCTTTGATAGGTTCCGCTACTCATAAAGGCTCTATTCTGTGCGTGTTTTTTTTCTCCATAAATTCCGTTACTGTTGATACACTATTTTGACGTAATATTACCTCGCGTCGACGTAACCAAACACTTTAAAACAGATAGATGAGAAGAAATATCTTCACAGTTTTTTCTTTGGGTGTGCTTGTGTATTAGTATATAGTAATAACAGACAGATGTGTTCTCCACGTTCGAGAACTTTGGAAACAGTCATTTCTTCTCCAAGTTATGTCATCTACGGTATGGAATGTGCAAATGACACCTTAAAACACTGATAGCTTCAGAAGATAAAAATAAAAATGTGTTAATAATGATAAAGAAGTGCAACACATTTATAACACAAATACACAATATGTCATTGTATAAATCACACTTACCGGTAAGATATTCTGAGTGAAAATAAAGGATAACGTATAATAACACATTAACCATATCAAGTCTGTTATATCCAGTGCCAACGAAGCTTTTTGTTTAAAACCAGAGCTCTTCAGGCGGGCTAAGATAGACAGACAGAATCATAATAATATTAATTAACAGACTGGTTGACAACTGTTACGTCATGAACTGGATAATGCTGAAATGTAATTTGTCATCACACACCATGATTAGTTTCAGGTAAACACAAAGCTCCACAATGGGCTATCTGTGCTCTGTCCACCACGGGAATCGAAACCCGGTTTCTAGCATTGTAAGCTACGTCGCTGTGCCATTAGGGGGCTATTGTAAATATGCTTAACACTATATTGTTAATTTATTTTAACACTATATATTATTAATTGTTCTGTTCGTGAATTAACTTCTTCGTTATTCGTAACTGTGGAACAAGCAAGCTATAGTCATCTTGCTAAAGTAGACATAACGAATATTCTTCTCGGAAACATTAGGAGATAGAACATATCTCGTCTTTGAAGTCCTTGTTTTGAGGAATCTCTTTAAGGCGCGAACTTTGACTGAATATTTCAGAGTAGTGAAAGAAACAATATATTCTTGAACGAAGAATGGTTTGTTATTATCGAATTTCGCCAAAGCTATTCTATAGTTTTCTGCGATAGACGTCCCTCATTTAGAAATAATACAAGTTAACACCACCTACTAATGGCGGGATTCGAACCCGCGAACCTCATATTGCATGTCGACTGCCCCGACCACTAAGCCTAAAGAGGAATTTTGTACATTTATTGATGCAAAGAAAATATACATACGAAGGAATTTGCTTTGGAAAGTGACAACTTCAACAGACAAACTGCTGAAGTGCCACCAATACTCAATCAAAGCTGTGATTAGGATCAAAGATGGCGGTTTGTTTATTAAAATATTAGAACGAAAATAATTAGATTATGGTTGCAATTATTTAGTCTTTCTTTCTGTTATAATAAATAACTTCCTCCTTTCCCTCGATGGTCCAGAGATAAGTTTAAAACACTAAAATTTGGAGCTCAATCCTCAAAGTAGGAACACTGCAGATAAGCCACTGAACAACTTTGTGCTTAGAGACAAACAACAGTGCAAATAGGCCACTGAACAACTTTGTGCTTAGAGACAAACAACAGTGCAGATTGGCCACTGAACAACTTTGTGCTTAGAGACAAACAACAGTGCAGATAGGCCACTGAACAACTTTGTGCTTAGAGACAAATAACAGTGCAGATAGGCCACTGAACAACTTTGTGCTTAGAGACAAACAACAGTGCAGATAGGCCACTGAACAACTTTGTGCTTAGAGACAAACAACAGTGCAGATAGGCCACTCAACAACTTTGTGCTTAGAGACAAATAACAGTGCAGATAGGCCACTCAACAACTTTGTACTTAGAGACAAATAACAGTGCAGATAGGCCACTGAACAATTTTGTGCTTAGAGACAAATAACAGTGCAGATAGGCCACTGAACAATTTTGTGCTTAGAGACAAATAACAGTGCAGATAGGCCACTGAACAACAAATAGTGCAGATAGACTACTAGACAATTTTATGCTTAAGGATAAACGAATGAACAAATAGAAACAAATCATTTTGATTATAAGTGTTTTCGCGTAGTCTACAAAAATGCGTCTTGCAAACTTTCGAATAATAAATTAACATCGTAAAAATATTTCGTGCATGTAAAGCTCTGAATTACAGGCAGTTAAAAGTCAGTAACTAATAATTCCCTTTTATAAACAAAGTGAAATATAGCTTAGTTACAAGTATCTCGTGCCTACCGGTGCCAGAGACGTCCATATATAAATGTACTCTTGTAACAGCGTAAAAAACGGCTTTCTGATCCACTCCTCAGCGCAGTTAGGGTGACAATGTCTCCATCACAGATTACCCACGTGCACACCACGTTCCAAATGAAGTCGGCTGTTTTTGTTCTTTTGTCAGACACGATTTGTTAGAGGTTCATTAATTTTTGAGGCAAATCAGTGTCCACGGACGTGATTGGAATTTTGAGTTCGAGCACTTACAATGTGGCACTCTTAAATGTACTGTTTCTACCTTAATTTTTCTTTGTTCTGAAATATGTTCACCAGTAATGACCGAAGTAATAAAAACGTCGTATTTTCGACACAAAGAAGCTCTGTAAACGAGGGAGAAATTATAGCTGTGTCGCAACGCTTATTAGAAGTATTTGAGACAGCAATGGCCCATGTAATGGAAGGGGTTGTTCAGAATATCAAGTTAAACTTCCCATGAAAGTGACTTCGGAAAATATTATAGAATAACTTAATTATCTGGTTAATTAATGCTTGAATTATTATTGTTAACCCTATTGAGAATCCTGGTGGAGAGGTCGTCAACACTGCTCGTGCGTACGTGCAGTACTGAAGATATATATATATGTGTGTGTGTGTGTGTGTGTGGTGCTTGTCATCATTTCTAAAAAAAATCCTCAAACTTTCCCTCACTAAGAACCTGGACATCTACCTGACTCGTAATCTGAGAGTCGCGGGCTCGAATCCCCGTTGCACCATACATGCTCGCCCTTTCAGCCGTGGGGGCGTTATAATGTGACGATCAATCCCACTATTCGTTGGCAATAATCTGAGAGTCGCGGATCGAATCCCCGTCACACCAAACATGATCGCCCTTTCAGCCGTGGGGGCGTTATAATGTGACGGTCAATCCCACTATTCGTTGGTAAAAGAGTAGTCCAAGAGTTGGCGGTGGGTTGTGATGACTAGCTGCCTTCCCTCTAGTCTTACGCTGCTAAATTAGGGACGGCTAGCGCAGATAGCCCTCGTGTAGCTTTGCGCGAAATTAAAAACAAAAAACAACAGTGTAGCGGCATACGACAGAGAAAGAAAAAAACCGTCGCTGACCATATTTGCCCTTCAAGCCGTGAGGTAGTTCTATCGTAACGGTAAATCCCACTCTTCGTTGGTAAATGCGTAGGCTAAGTTTTAGTGATAGGCACTATTCTCTGGCCTAGTCCACCACTTTCAAATTAGATAACGTTTGAACAGCTTTACTCAAACCTGAACCAACCAGTCAAATCTAAGTTAGCTCCACCTGGCGAACTAACCAGTTAAGCCTTAAAACTTCTATTGGTAAGTCACTTTTGTAAGTACTAAATTTACTTCCATTTTACACTTGTACATTCTCTCTCTCTCTCACTCACACACACACAAAACAAGTTCAAAATAAAAAGAATTTCATACTCTAGGATTTATAATTTTAACCAGTTCAGTGCCATACACGAGATAAGTCGTCCAAGCCGATCGGTAACACAGTGCCACGGACGAGTTAATTCGTTCTCAATAATACCTAACTTCAACGCTAGATGCCAGCATCATGCATGCATTTGACCTACTTACAAATTGTTTCACTTTCGATCCAAAATGGCGTCACGAAAAATGTTACAAAATGAAGAAGCATTAGAGTTGTATTGTAGCAGTTGAAATACTTGGCAGTCAACAGGTTAATTTATTTCAGGATATTTTGTATAACGGATATACTTTTATTTTCGTTTCATCGATTTCTATAAATACGTAATTAAGAACTAATGGAAGATGAACCGAGCTACATGTGTATAAATCAGGAATAGAAATGTAACTTGTAAGTTAATGAGGCAGCCATATACAACAAACTGACAAAAAACTAAGTCTATATGGTAATGAATACATTTTAAGCTGTAATCCTACAGTATATAATGAGGATATTTAGGTTAATCCTGAGTCATTGTAATACACGTAAACAATGTTAAATTATATTCCTTAGCATCGAAATTACTGTTTTTTGTGTAATTTGTTTTTGTTTGTTTTGAATTTCGCTCAAAGCTACTCAGAGACTACCTGCGCTAGCCGTCCCTAATTTTGTAGTGTAAGGCTAGAGGGAAAGCAGCTATTCATCACCACCCACCGCCAACTCATAGGCTACTCTTCTACCAACGAATAGTTGGAGTGACCATCGCATTATAACGCCCCCATGGCTGAAATGGCGAACATATTTGGTGTGACGGAGATTCGAACCTGCAACACAGAGATTACAAATCGAGTGCCCTAACCACCTGGCCATACTGGACCACAACAGTTTGGAAGATGATTTAAACGTATTAATGATACAATTTGGGATTGTTTACTTGGAACAAGGTTACGCTTGGATATCATCTATGCCCACTGAAAAGAATCGAATCCCAGACTTTAACGTTATACGTCATTAAACTTAGCGCTGTCACACAGGCATACAGTTGAGATAGAACTAGAAGGGAATAACGTGGTTAATCTACGCCAGTTAAATATGAATTCGCGATGAAACGCAAATAAATTACAGGGTTTCGAATATCAGATTCAGAGAGATACTTTGGGAACTAAACGACGAACAAACGTTAAGTTACATCATAGTACCTGATAAAATTGATACCGGCTAATGAATAAAAACTAACTTACTGAATACCTTACACACTACATCTGTCAGGCAAACAGAAGTTAGGCCTACTTGTAATAGTTGTTATAATATAGAACACTCTTCTTCAACAGCTTTAAAAATTAAATCTTTAGTTTTAGCATACATACATATTTATATATATTAAATTAATAGTTATCAGCGATCACGAGAAAACCCACTTGTAGAGAAACATATGTAAAAACGGATGGTTTGGGTTGAGAATTTCTTTTATGTAGAGGAGCGAACAAAGTTTTGACCTTTTTCGGTCATCGTCAGGTTCACAAAGAAAGGAAGAGGTAACTGCCCGATAGCTAACCACATGTTTGAAAGGGGTTGTGTAACAGAGTTTAGGAATGTAGAGGGCGTGCTTAGCTGTTGGATATATTTATTAATATAGGTATAAAGGTGTTCCTTTGTATTGGTTTATTTTGGCTTGATTTGTTGTATAAGTAAGGCTTCTTTAATTTTGCGTTTGTTTATGTTTGTTTCTTTATTTAGTATTTGAGTATTTTCTATGGTTATGTTGTGTTTGTTTGATTTGCAGTGTTCGAAAACGTGTGAAGGTGACTTTTTATGTTCTTTGAATCTGGTTTCTATTTTTCTACTTGTTTCTCCAATATAGAAGTCGTGGCAGTTATCACATTGTATTTTATAAATAATGTTGGTGTGGTGTTTGTCAGTGTAGTTTTTACATAGTATAGACCTCAATTTTGAGCCTGGTTTTTGAATAAATTTGGTATTAATTGAAATGTCATATTTTGTTACTAGTTTTTGCCAAATGTTGGTTATTTTTCTGCTGATGTCAGGAATATATGGTATACAGCAGTATATGGTTTCGTGATTTTTTGATTCGTGAGATATATTTACTTTAGTTGGTTGATTTTGCTTTCTGTCTAGGTGTGTGCGTATAATATTTTCTACGGTTTGTGGAGGAAACTTATTGATGTTGATGAAGTATTGTTTTATTTTGTCTAATTCATCGTTAATCACGGATTATTATTATTACAAACAAATTTCAGACATTTTAACACAATAGTTACCAGCCACTGTTATAACAATATAACAATAGTTATCAGTTAAAGTCTAGATAACAAGCTAGCACACCTGAGTAATAAAAATGCAATTAATATTTTATCTGTAATTTGTACAACATCTCTACGTCATCATATAGTTCCTGTTACACCGTAGAGAAATAGTAATATACTCAAACTTCTGTTTTGTTTACTTCCTTACTAAGCCTAAAAACAGCCTCTAACTATATTAAACGAATCGTGAATATACGGCTCAGCTACTTTTCTGAGCTTCGCTGTTGACTGGGGATCCTTTGAACTTCTAATTTTTTATTATGGTTTACTGTTTCTTTATACTTTCATTTTGACTGCTATGCATTATAAGCTAGGATTTTATTTAGAGCTAACCTATATTTCCTAAGCCAGCTAAACCTCGTGAGTTGTTATTGGGATTACGGCCGAAAATATTGTTAGCAGTTACGATACTGAACTGACGAAGCAGTTCATTATAATTTTTTATAAGTAGGACCCTAAAAAACGTATGTTTAATGAGGCATGTTGACTAACTTTTATTTTCAGACTAAGTACACAGATTGCTCTGACCGGAGGTTAGTACTGTTTAATCTGAAACAGGAATGGTCTGCTAACAGGGTGTAAACTGTGATTTTAACACCATATGTTTGTTTACTAAATAGGTGAAACGTCAGTGACATGTCTCAGCTTGTTTCCGGTCAAGGTCAGAATTCCAAACCTCTGAGCTGGAAACGATAGAGAATAAATTAGTTTGTGAATAGAGTAAGCAAATTGTTGTTTGTGTTCTATGGCCTCTGGTTAGTGGGTTTTTCTCGGGGTACTCCCGTTTTCCTCCCACAGCTAATTTACCGGGTATTAGGAATTACAGATCCCTATCCTCGTGTTGTGTTTTGTTTTATAGAGTCAATATTTAACCTCTCGCAAAACACCAACGGACCTTCGCCACTAGTTGACTTCATAATCTC
>NC_134834.1:16666277-16754757 GCF_004210375.1 Tachypleus tridentatus
GGGAATAGAACCCCTGATTTTAGCGTTATAAGTCCGTAAACTTGCCACTGTACCAGCTGGAGACCTCGCTTGAAATATAAAATGGAGGATATTCAATTTTAAGATGCTATAATGTCTTAATAAGTAAGAGAGTACTTATGGAAAGGGATAAGGTATCGATTATCAGTCATTGTCATGGTAAGTAGCATAAAATATTTATGTCGACCCCCTTATACCCAATAGAACGTATACTCGGTACATGTAATTTTTTTCATATTGATTGTTATTAGTATAGTACTTAATAATAGTAATTTGTTTTTAAAACTTCCTACGTTTAGGCTTATACTTCAGGTATAATTCATGTGTTCCCCAGTAGTTCAGTGGTATGTGTGCGGACTTACAACGCTAAAAACCGGGTTTCGATACTCGTGGTGGGCAGAACGCAGATATCTCATTGAGTAACTTTGTGCTTAATTCAGAACAACAATAACTTATGTACTCCAGTATTTATAATTGAGCGTCTACTGCTGATTCTTTTTTTTTTAATTTTCGACCATAATTTTAAATATCGAAAAATATTAATTAATTATAAAAAAAAAATTACTCGAATTAATGTATCCGCAATAGCTCATTATGCCAAAGAGGACCATATGATTAATTGGAATAATACTAAAATGAACCACACGTGAAAGAATGATAACAAATGCTTTCCACTCACTTAACTCAATCATCCTTGCAGATAACGCACCAAACTCTGATTACCCCTCCCGATAATTTTGAATTGGTTAGATGATGAAAGTTTAAATGGGTAAAAAAAAAAAAACCAAAAGAAAACGAAAACTATTCGTGGGTTAAGACACCAGTTCCACCCCCCGCTAGTACAGCGAATTTACAACCCTAAAGCTAGGAGTTGGATTCCCCTCAGTGGGCCCAGCAGATAGCCCGATGTGGCTTTGTTATAAGGAAACACACTCACAAGACACCAGCCTGCCATCGAACAAAGAGACTCACGATCACATCCAATACTTCACACAGAAGTGGTTTATTTCAGGATTTCCTTAATGATGGCAACAGATTAGTAACTGAAACGTAATATAAAACTAGTTACTAACTAATATCTGACTTTTAAAGAAGTAAACAGACTCAAGTGGTTGTTTCGGCTGTTAACCATAATAACTTAAAAAAGTAATTAGGCATAAGTGGTCGTTTAGGCTACTCACCGTGATAACTTTTAAACTAATACTAACAATTAGGCTTAAGTGATTATTTAGGCTACTCGCCAAGATAACATTAAAAGAATGCCAGTAATTAGGCTTAAGTGATTGTTTAGGCTACTCACCGTAATAATTTTAAAAGAAAACTAGTAATTAGGCTTAAGTGGTTGTTTAGGCTACTAGCGATGGTAACATTAAAAGAATGCTAGTAATTAGGCTTAAGTGATTGTTTAGGCTACTCGCCGTAATAATTTTAAAAGAAAACTAGTTATTAGGCTTAAGTGATTGTTTAGGCTACTAACGATGATAATAATACGAAGCCAAATACAATACTTTTTTTTGCCTATTTTTCAGATACAGCCTTTTAAACGATCTATTAGTTCATCTCTTTCTAAAAAAATAGTACTAAAATTGCACGTACGAATATTAAAAAGTTTGTTTCAGAATTTGTACGCAAAGTTACAGAAAAGTGCATAGTCCTTCCTAATTTTAAAAAGGAAATACTGCAATTCGAAAAAAAAATCAATACGTTTTTTGAAACTAGTGAACTAAGCAAAGGTGCGATAGTAGCTGTGCAACAACGATAAGCAAAACTTTGTACACCGAGTTTTATTCCTTTAGTAGGTGTGTAACAGAGTCTAGTTTCAGTTCTTATTTCCTTCATGGAAGGTAATGTGGCAAATAATGGTTGTTACATATCCTCTTTTCCCCTTCTAGCGACGTTCCTGTGTATAATAGTGCAGGCATTTTAACCTTGTCAACTTTCAGAGAGCTACAAGTGTTGCATTGTCGTTGCAAAAGAGATTGGTTGTTGCCACATATGTCGCTAACAACGTAGAATCGAGGCAATAGTAGTGCAGTAAAGTTAACGCTTGTTATATTCAAACGTTCTCCATGTTTCAGTATGAAATATAAAGCGCATTCTACACTTTGTAAAGAACAGAATACAAATATAAGTTACCCCTACATGATGAGTGTTTTGAACAAATGGTGTTCACGGTGTTATCGTGTTTTTGTTTCTAGTCCAGAAAGCGCTTGATTTGATATTCATTGTTCATTTCTTTGTTCATCTGAACGACAGTTAATTCCCATAATGGGTTAAAAGTTCAGAGACTCCCAGTCAAAGCTGTCACTGACTTTTAATTGTCAACCAACCAACAGAACTCTCTGCTGAATACGTCTTCTGGTAACCGAATAGCGGGACTGACTGTCGTTGTTATAACGCATCCACAGTTGGTACCTTAAAACTCCCAGCTCGATACGTTTGCCAGTAGGCCTCGTTAGCACCAACATTATTAGTTTTAAATATGGATATTAACGTATTAAACTGAGGGTCGAAAAATAAAAGTGAATAGGCAGGGACACGAATACATTTACACATGTACACGTTTGTAAACGATCTAAAGTCGGTGTTCGATTTCCAGCTTAAATCTTGTACATCAGGGATCTTTACCCACAAATAAAATACATCTATCCTTCGTGTACGAGCCGCAACTGATGGATTTTTTTTGTTTGTTTGTTTGGGAATTTCGCACAAAGCTACTCGAGGGCTATCTGCGCTAGCCGTCCCTAATTTAGTAGTGTAAGACTAGAGGGAAGGCAGCTAGTCATCACCACCCACCGCCAACTCTTGGGCTACTCTTTTACCAACGAATAGTGGGATTGACCGTCACATTATACACCCCCACGGCTGGGAGGGCGAGCATGTTTAGCGCGACGCGGGCGCGAACCCGCGACTATCGGATTACGAGTCGCACGCCTTACGCGCTAGGCCATGCCGGGCCCGCAACCGATGGAAGTACTAATGGAAGTTATGTTCTAGGTTTTTTGTTTATTAAATTACTGATATTAAATTAAAAAAAAAAGCCAAGAGCAGACCTCATGCATCAGACCTGACAAAAGAAATATCTTCAACGGCAAATGTCTGCCTTGTAACAGTTAAAAAAACCAACAACTAAACACAAAGTAACGATCCTGGGGACTGAGATAAAAGTAAGAAGAGAGGGAAATTTTATTTTAGAAATAGTTTTATGCGCTATGGCTCGCGCATTTTACCGTGTAGATCTTTGTGGGTTTATGTTTTGTACTATTTGTGTAAGGGGGCCCGGCATGGCGAGGCGGTTAAGGCACTCGACTCGCAATCCGAGCGTCGCGAGGTTCGAATCCCCGTCGCACCAAACATGCTCGCCCTTTCAGCCGTGGGGGCGTTACAATGTTACGGTCAATCCCGCTATTCGTTGGTAAAAGAGTAGCTCAATGGTTGGCGATGGGTGGTGATGACTAGATGCCTTCCATTTAGTCTTACACTGCTAAATTAGGGACGGCTAGCGCAGATAGCCCCGGAGTAGCTTTGCGCGAAATTCAAAACAAACAAAACAAACGAAACTACTTTCGTATGGAAAGCTGGTGTATATCTGGGAGCATATGTGACTAAAAATATTCCCCCTTCGAAAGTAATCGCGTGCAGTATAGAACAATAAAGTAGGCTTAGTTAATGACGTAAAACAATACGTCATAAAATTAAACACTGTATCGATGACAACACGATGAATAATTCGTTGGTACTCTCATCGTTAGCGAGTTTTTCGGCCATAATACCAATAATTTCCCACATAGTTAAGACATGTTAGAAGATTTATGTTACCTCTAAATACATGTATTAATCCTACAGACAAGATAAGTGTAACGGTAGTTATAAAGGTTTTTTTTGTTTGTGTGTTTTTGAATTTTGCACAAAGCTACTGGAGGGCTATCTGCGCTAGCCGTCCCTAATTTAGTAGTGTAAGACTAGATGGAAGGCAGATAGTCATCACCACCCACCGCCAACTCTTGGGCTACTCTTTTACCAACAAATAATGGGATTGACCGTCACATTATAACGCTCCTCCGGCTGAAAGGGTGAACATGTTTGGTGTGACAGGGATGCGAACCCGCAACCCTCGGATTACAAGTCGAACGCCTTTACCCACTTGGCCATGCTGGGCCTTACGAGAAGAAAAGTTGGTTATTTGTGACAGTGAATTTTAAACTATCATGTCGGCTACTGAGTTAGTCCAAGAACTAACTCAGTTTCGCCTCTGCGGTCACAGTATATAGTCCGATGTGAAAACAACAACAATACAGACATAAGAGACTTAAAGGACAATCATTCTGTCATTGTTATTCATTGTTTGGGCATAAGATTAATTCTTGACTTACAAACTTCAACAGTTACTAAAAATCCTATTAACATAGTGCTGTTCCTTTATTTTAATTTATATAAACTTGGTAATCAGCTCATTTGAAGTCCCTTGTAAATGAATATTAATCAAAGTAGATTCTATCTCAAAACTTCTAGAATATATGTTATTATTATCTGACTTTTAAATCTGTATTTTATTTAAAAACAACAACAAAAGAGAAGTACTTATTGTTTTCTTAAATTTTACCAAGAACCCAGCCAGTACGTGATTATATGTACTTATATTCTAAACAACTGGTCTACAAGGACTAATATTATGGTGTTTTTCTATAGCGTACATCTCTATCGTTAAACTATACTCTAGTTCTAAACTGTATCTCTGAATTCTAAGTTTTGTAATGACGAGAAACTAATCTGAGGTAAAAATGTATTTTTAACGCGGCTCGTATGGGTATTAAGACTTCAGTTAAAATAAAATACAGAACAACGTTTCGACCTTCTTAGGTCATCTTCTGGTCAACAAAGTGAGTTGTTCTGTATTTTAATTAATACCCATAGCAGCCACCTTAAGAATACATGAACCTAAGTTTCTGTAGTTTTGTAAGAATCTACTTGTAATTTCTTAGTTTTAGTAGTATTATTCAAAATGTTTTCAAGCCTTCGCTTGTAATAAGGTTTTTAAAGAGTCGCCTCACTGTTTCTTTTATCAGGTTTCATTACAGCAATATTTTCCATTCTAACTGTTTCAAATCCTATTTAACCATATTACTTATAACTGTTAAATGAAGACACCACTAGGTGTCGTTCTAGTATTTGATTGTTATCAGGAGAGCATTAAACAATTCTGAGACTTTTGAAAATCTCGTGAAAAACAACAATAAAAAACAACAGCATCGTAATATTTCACATAAGGTCAAAGGTTTCTCCGAACCATAATGTCTGTTTACAACGTAATACCGACCTTAAACAGACTCATACTAATACCAGTGTAAGCCACTTGTTAATAACCACAACAGTCTAAACACGTATAGTTAGCTGTCTCCGAAAATAGTTTCGGATTCCGAGTCCACCAACTTCTGCATTCGATCGACCCAAACCTGAGAACAATGTCGTCAGTCTGTTCTCTTAAACTCAACATAAAACTTTCACTAATTTTTCTTCCACCTCTAAATAGAAACATGGATAGTTTCGGATTCATATCCGGTCTATAAGAATTTACTCGTAGATTAAGACTTCGAGATATTTTTTTTTCACAATCAAGCAACAGAAAGGAATAATTTCGATTCACAGCCTAAAGAAGAAATTCTTCTGGTCGTCCCAAGCCGACAGAGAATTATACATCTAGACAGTCTATTACTGCGGTTGAAAATGAAGTAATTTAAGCCATTAACTCAAAAGTAAGAAACAATTTCCCCAACAGCGAGTAAATAATTCGGAGAATATCGTGTTACTTCGGCAGCAGGTAACGAACACAATAGCTTGAAACTTCATCTGTCTTCCTGGTGAAAAGCTTCGAAGATAAAGTCAGGTCTATCAAAGGTGCTGACGTTGTGCATTCTACAGCTGTACAGCTTACAAGGATAAAATCCAGTCCACTTTTTTTCATGCTAAGATAAGGAAAGGTTATAGACTTATTTTAAAGAGCAGGGCTACCTTGAACTTTCTCCAGATTGTATAAAGATAACACCTGTACATGATAAATAGTAAAATTTAAGACAGGACTTTATTTTCACCTTGTACGTTAGTTAGCTCTGACCCAAAACGAATGTAGTCTAGATTCAAGAAAGTTGAACGATTTAACAAATGTACACCTATTAATACAAAGAGCGTGTTTGTAAATAAAAACTGTCTCAAGGCTTTGATTCTGCAGGTAACCAATGAAAACGGAGAAGTTCTTTGATAGCTTTACTACTTACCACGTGAGTTAAGTATCAGGAAAAAAATGGCCGCGATTTTATATAAACAACAATACATATGTGTATAGCGTGTTCAGCGTATGTATTGATTCTTCATTAATATCATTCTGAGTAGAGTTTTCACATGGCACAGTTACTTTTATAGTTTAATTATGATACTTAGAGGGTTCGTTAACATCATGGTGTAATTAGAGGAATATTCAGATTAAAAAGTGCACAGAAATCATTTTGACACTGCGTGCTAATAAACAATAACAATACTTACAACACTGGATGCTAATAAACAATAACAATACTTACAACACTGGATGCTAATAAACAGTAATAATACTTACAACACTGCGTGCTAATAAACAATAACAATACCTACAATATTGGATGCTAATAAACAATAACAATACTTACAAAACAGCGTGCTAATAAACAATAACAATACTTACAACACTGATGCTAATAAACAATAACAATACCTACAATATTGGATGCTAATACTTACAACACTGCGTGCTAATAAACAATAACAACACTTATAACACTGCATGCTAATAAACAATAACAATACCTACAATACTGGATGCTAATAAACAATAACAATACCTACCACACTGGATGCTAGTAAACAATAACAATACCTACAACACTGGATGCTAATAAACAATAATAATACCTACAACACTACACACTAATAAACAGTAACAATAGCTACAACACTGGATGCTAACAAACAAAACAATACCTACAACACTACACGCTAATAAACAGTAACAATAGCTACAACACTACACGCTAATAAACAGTAACAATAGCTACAACACTGGATGCTAATATACAAAACAATACCTACAACACTGGATGATAATATACAAAACAATACCTACAACACTGGATGCTAATAAACAATAACAACACTTACAACACTGCGTGCTAATAAACAATAACAATACTTACAACACAGCATGCTAACAAACTATAACAATACTTACAACACTGGATGCTAATAAACAATAACAATACTTAATACACTGTGTGCTAATAAACAATAACAATATTTACAATACTGGATGCTAATAAACAATAACAATAGCTACAACACTACACGCTAATAAACAGTAACAATAGCTACACAACTGGATGCTAATAAACAATAACAATAGCTACAACACTACACGCTAATATACAAAACAATAGGTACAACCCTGATGCTAATAAACAATAACAATACCTACAACACTGGATGCTAATAAAGAATAGCAATACCTATAACACTGGATGCTAATAAATAATAATAATACTTACAACACTACATGCTAATAAAGAATAACAATACCTACAACACTGGATGCTAATAAATAATAATAATACTTACAACACTACATGCTAATAAAGAATAACAATACCTACAACACTGGATGCTAATAAATAATAATAATACTTACAACACTACATGCTAATAAAGAATAACAATACCTACAACATTGGTTGCTAAGAGACAAAAACAAAACCTGCAGCACTGGATGCTAATAAACAACAACGTTACCTACAACACGAAATCATAATAAACAACAACGAATTGGTTCGCTGGTACATTTGCACATCAGCACGTCCAGAAGATCGGTCAGCAGCCGGACCAACATTTTATCACAGTACTTGTAGAGCTTTTTACATTTTAATTTACACTTCAAACGTTTCTAGTTGAACATATAAACTGATAGTAGTACATGTGAATCAGTATAAAGATGTATATTAAATTACTCGTGTCATATGCATGTGAGTGTAATTGTCAGTGAGCACAAGCGAATGGTTAATACGTTCAATAAATCATTGCAAAATTAGCACAGAATTTAATCTTAGAGGGGGGACATTCCTCTCGACCCACCAAGCACTGGGCTGACCAATTCAAAATTACTTCCTCTACCTTAGTGGTTATGTTCAATGGCTCGACACTCCAGGGCTATCTGCGCCAAACAGAATGTAATAACAAAACTCCAGAGCAACCTGCGCTACACAGACTGTACTAAAACTACCGGACTACCTGCGCCACACAGAATGTAATAACAAAGTTCTAGGGTTATCTGCCCTTCACAGGCTATAAGAAACAAGAACAGTGGGTTCTTCACGCAAGTTATAGAATAATTTTATTCTACAGTTCTAGGCCTTCTTCCTACGTTTGTCGCAGGTAAATTATGTATGTTATTTGCAGTCAAGTGTAAACTTTACGCAGTAGGTTTTACAAAAATTGAATATAGTCAAAGCCGCTTTGACTGAAAGAAATGGACAGAGATGTTGTAATATTTCAACATCTGCGAATCTTTTACGTTGTGTTGTCGCAGATGCACGAGGGAAGAGCCCTATACGATTTCCCTATCCTCAAACAAAAGACACATGTCACAATAACGAGGGTGATGTAATTCCGACATGTTACACAACGTCAGAGAAACACAGAGACTAAAAATTATTTTAGAGACTGAAGTACAGACGATCCAAAGAGGAGAGACAAGAGTCTAGGAGAAGACCAAAACACCTACCGAATATAACTTTGTTTGCTTGTAGTTTAAGCATAAAGCAATGGGTATCGAAACCCAGCTTCTAGCCTTATAAATTCGCAGACATGCCACTGTGTTACTGGCGGATCCCAGAGTAGCTCATAATAAGTTTGGGTTTTGTACTTTTGAATTTAACGCAAAGCTACAAAAGGACTATCTGCGCTAGCCGTCCCTAATTTAGCAGAGTAAGACCTGAGGGAAGGCAGCTAGTCAACACCACCCACCGCCAACTCTTGGGCTATTATTTTACCAACGAATATTGAGGCTGACCATCACATTATAACGCCCACACGGCTGGAAGGACAAACATGTTTGATATGACAATGATTCATTCCTGCGACCCTTAGATTACAATTTAATAACTAGGCCATGCCGGGCAACTGATTTTGGTTTGTTTCGAAATTCACGAAAAATAACCGTTCACGATTTATTCGTGATAACTTCCCCATGGCTGAAAGGATGATAACATTCGATAAAAGGGATTCAAACCCTCGACTATCAGAATCAGAATGAAGCACCCCTAACCACTAAGCCATGCCATGCCCCACTCATTAAAGAAGTTAGAATACATTAGTTCTTTATGAACGTCCGTTGGTTGACGTTTATTGTGAGTATTTACGTAAAGGTAATAGCATAAGAAATCCCTTATAAATGTTTATCAAAAAATTATTCTTAAATACAAGATACTTTGTTAAACTTTAAAATACAAAAAACACTGTGGCTGTATTTCTATCTTTTGAGGCCCAGTTGTTCCAAAGGATCATTGTTGTATCTTTAGTTTTATAGAACCCTCTGCTCGAAAGGGTCATTGTTGTATCTTGAACTTTATAGGCCTCACTGTTCAAAAGGATCATTGTTGTATCTTGATCTTTATAGACCCTATTGTTCGAAATTATCATTGTTGTATCTTGATCTTTATAGACCTCACTGTTCAAAAGGATCATTGTTGTATCTTGATCTTTATATACCCTATTGTTCGAAATGATCATTGTTGTATCTTGATCTTTATAGACCTCACTGTTCAAAAGGATCATTGTTCTATCTTTAGTTTTATAGAACCCTCTGCTCGAAAGGGTCATTGTTGTATCTTGAACTTTATAGGCCTCACTGTTCAAAAGGATCATTGTTGTATCTTGATCTTTATAGACCCTATTGTTCGAAATTATCATTGTTGTATCTTGATCTTTATAGACCCTATTGTTCGAAATTATCATTGTTGTATCTTGATCTTTATAGACCTCACTCTTCAAAATGATCATTGTTGTATCTTGATCTTTATAGACCCTATTGTTCGAAATTATCATTGTTGTATCTTGATCTTTATAGACCTCACTCTTCAAAATGATCATTGTTGTATCTTGATCTTTATAGACCCTATTGTTCGAAATTATCATTGTTGTATCTTGATCTTTATAGACCTCACTCTTCAAAATGATCATTGTTGTATCTTGATCTTTATAGACCCTATTGTTCGAAATTATCATTGCTGTATCTTGATCTTTATATACCCTATTGTTCGAAATGATCATTGTTGTATCTTGATCTTTATAGACCTCACTGTTCAAAAGGATCATTGTTGTATCTTGATCTTTATATACCCTATTGTTCGAAATGATCATTGTTGTATCTTGATCTTTATAGACCTCACTGTTCAAAAGGATCATTGCTGTATCCTGATCTTTATAGACCCTATTGTTCGAAATGATCATTGTTGTATCTTGATCTTTATAGACCTCACTGTTCAAAAGGATCATTGCTGTATCCTGATCTTTATAGACCCTGTTGTTCGAAATGATCATTGTTGTATCTTGATCTTTATAGACCTCACTCTTCAAAATGATCATTGTTGTATCTTGATCTTTATAGACCCTATTGTTCGAAATTATCATTGCTGTATCTTGATCTTTATATACCCTATTGTTCGAAATGATCATTGTTGTATCTTGATCTTTATAGACCTCACTGTTCAAAAGGATCATTGTTGTATCTTGATCTTTATATACCCTATTGTTCGAAATGATCATTGTTGTATCTTGATCTTTATAGACCTCACTGTTCAAAAGGATCATTGTTGTATCTTGATCTTTATAGACCCTATTGTTCGAAATTATCATTGTTGTATCTTGATCTTTATAGACCTCACTCTTCAAAATGATCATTGTTGTATCTTGATCTTTATAGACCCTATTGTTCGAAATTATCATTGTTGTATCTTGATCTTTATAGACCTCACTCTTCAAAATGACCATTGTTGTATCTTGATCTTTATAGACCCTATTGTTCGAAATTATCATTGTTGTATCTTGATCTTTATATACCCTATTGTTCGAAATGATCATTGTTGTATCTTGATCTTTATAGACCTCACTGTTCAAAAGGATCATTGTTGTATCTTGATCTTTATATACCCTATTGTTCGAAATGATCATTGTTGTATCTTGATCTTTATAGACCTCACTGTTCAAAAGGATCATTGCTGTATCCTGATCTTTATAGACCCTATTGTTCGAAATGATCATTGTTGTATCTTGATCTTTATAGACCTCACTGTTCAAAAGGATCATTGCTGTATCCTGATCTTTATAGACCCTATTGTTCAAAATGATCATTGTTGTATCTTGATCTTTATAGACCTCACTGTTCAAAAGGATCATTGTTGTATCTTGATCTTTATATACCCTATTGTTCGAAATTATCATTGTTGTATCTTGATCTTTATAGACCTCACTGTTCAAAAGGATCATTGCTGTATCCTGATCTTTATAGACCCTATTGTTCGAAATGATCATTGTTGTATCTTGATCTTTATAGACCACACTGTTCAAAAGGATCATTGCTGTATCCTGATCTTTATAGACCCTATTGTTCGAAATGATCATTGTTGTATCTTGATCTTTATAGACCTCACTCTTCAAAATGATCATTGTTGTATCTTGATCTTTATAGACCCTATTGTTCGAAATTATCATTGTTGTATCTTGATCTTTATAGACCTCACTCTTCAAAATGATCATTGTTGTATCTTGATCTTTATAGACCCTATTGTTCGAAATTATCATTGTTGTATCTTGATCTTTATAGACCTCACTCTTCAAAATGATCATTGTTGTATCTTGATCTTTATAGACCCTATTGTTCGAAATTATCATTGCTGTATCTTGATCTTTATATACCCTATTGTTCGAAATGATCATTGTTGTATCTTGATCTTTATAGACCTCACTGTTCAAAAGGATCATTGTTGTATCTTGATCTTTATATACCCTATTGTTCGAAATGATCATTGTTGTATCTTGATCTTTATAGACCTCACTGTTCAAAAGGATCATTGCTGTATCCTGATCTTTATAGACCCTATTGTTCGAAATGATCATTGTTGTATCTTGATCTTTATAGACCTCACTGTTCAAAAGGATCATTGCTGTATCCTGATCTTTATAGACCCTGTTGTTCGAAATGATCATTGTTGTATCTTGATTTTTATAAAACTCGTTATATACCTGATTAATATATCTAAACAGTAAGTTCAGATATAAAAATAATGAGTAAGGTTTCTGTAAAACTAGGTTCTATAATATAACTGTATCCAATATTTTCTGGAAGTAGTAAATACCAGACAAGAGAGTGAAAACTACTTACGTCACTGTGTCCACAAGCTCACCAATATTCGAACTTTTCAAGAGGCCATTGTCTTATCTTAAATCTACAACAAGTATGAGGAACAGGTTATTAAATCTGCTGATATTAAAAACCAAGATACGCTACGTATACTCATAGGTGATTGCTCTATCTGATCTTTATGGTTTTTGTGCATTTTATCACTTATTAATCTAACATGATGTGACATGTCATCCTTATGTTCATTTCTGTCACGACAATACACGAAAAATTGTAGAAAAATTCTTGAAAAATGGTAGGACCCCCAACATCTTCGAGAAAAGTGTTCTCCGGGATGACCTGCTTTTGACTATTATATATGTTTGTGCACAAGCCCTCAAGAGAATTCATGTAAACAGAAAACAAATCAACATTGTACAAACCGTGAGGAGACCCAGCTCGAGAGGATGGTTAACATTCTTCACTTGAAGAGTTCGAATCCTGTCACCGAACATGTTCGCCCTTTCAAATGTGGAGCGTTACCATTTAGCAATCAGACCCACTATTTCGTTGGTAAAGAGTTGCCCAAGAGTTAACATCGACTAATTGACCTCCCTCTGGTCTATCATTTGTAAATTTGGTATAGTTAACACAGACAACAATAGGGTAAATTTGCGCAGAATTTAAAACAAAGAAACAGGCAACTATTGAGAGCAACTTAAGGCAGCAACTTACTAAATGTGTAAGTTCAGTGTAAGAAAGCTTTATTTATTTCATCAGAACAAAAAATTATGTTTACTTTTCATATGTAGGAACAGCATGCGACGTCCTTTTATTGGCGTTGTTGAAGCAAATATAAGAGTTTCTTTAAACGTCTGTCAAAGTATGACAGTTTAAAAGATGGTGTTACTAGAATGTTTTAGTTACTTTGATGGATCTTTAAAATACAATGCAAAGTAAACGACACTAGACTGAACAAAGATGGCCATTCGCACGAGAATATTTTCGTTAGAAGCTGACAGGGCCCAGCATGGCCAAGCGTGTTAAGGCGTTTGACTCGTAATCCGAGGGTCGCGGGTTCGAATCCTGGTTGCACCAAATATGCTCGTACTCCCAGCCGTGGGGTGTTATAATGTGACGGTAAATCCCATTATTCATTGGTAAAAGAGTAGCCCAAGAGTTGGCGGTGGGTGGTGATGACTAGCTGCATTCCCTCTAGTCATACACTGCTCAGTTAGGGACGGCTAGCGCAGATATTCTTCGAGTAGCTTTGCGCGAAATTCAAAAACAAAAAGAAGCAAACAAACAGAAGCTGATATGGTGTCTTCAGATACCAAACAGATATGTCCAAAGTATCTGCAATAACGCAGATTCTGGCATTGTATTGCAAATAACAGTTTCGAATTAGAACAAAAGAAAGAAACAAACACACATGAACAAATAAATATAATTCAGAATGATTGTATTATCTACCAGACTGAACATCTTACAGAGAACTTTGTTAATATTATTTATCAATACCTTCTGTATGAAGATATCAGCGGATGAATACTTGACTGCAGGAATTGTTTTAATTAATCACAAACTACACAATGGGCTATCTGTGCTCTTTCCACCACGAGTATCGAAACCCAATTTCTCGCTTTGTAAGTCCGCAACTATACCGTTGTGCCACTGGGGTGAGGGGCGATTGAGTAAGGAATTGTTTGTTTTTTAATTTCGTGCAAAGCTACACGAGGGTTATCTGCGCTAGTCGTCCCTAATTTAGCAGTGTAAGAGAAGAGGAAAGGCAGGTAGTCATCACCACCCACCGCCAACTCTTGGGCTATTCTTTTACCAACGAATATTGGGATTGACCGTACATTATAACACCCCCACGGCTGAAAGGGCGAGCATGTTTGGTGCGACGGGGATTCGAACCTCGCGACCCTCGGATTGCGAGTCGAGTGCCTTAACCGCCTCGCCATGCCGAGCCCCATTACACAAATAGTACAAAACATAAACCCACAAAGATCTACACGGTAAAATGCGCGAGCCATAGCGCATAAACCTATTTCTAAAATAAAATTTCCCTCTCTTCTTACTTTTATCTCAGTCTCCAGGATCGTTACTTTGTGTTTAGTTGTTGGTTATTTTCACTGTTACAAGGCAGACATTTGCCGTTGAAGATATTTCTTTTGTCAGGTCTGATGCATGAGGTCTGCTCTTGGCTTTTTTTTTTTAATTTAATATCAGTAATTTAATAAACAAACAACCTGGAACATAACTTCCATGAGTACTTCCATCGGTTGCGGGCCCGGCATGGCCTAGCGCGTAAGGCGTGCGACTCGTAATCCGATAGTCGCGGGTTCGCGCCCGCGTCGCGCTAAACATGCTCGCCCTCCCAGCCGTGGGGGTGTATAATGTGACGGTCAATCCCCCCTATTCGTTGGTAAAGAGTAGTCCAAGAGTTGGCGGTGGGTGGTGATGACTAGCTGCCTTCCCTCTAGTCTTACACTACTAAATTAGGGACGGCTAGCGCAGATAGCCCTCGAGTAGCTTTGTGCGAAATTCCCAAACAAACAAACAAAAAAAATCCATCGGTTGCGGCTCGTACACGAAGGATAGATGTATTTTATTTGTGGGTAAAGATCCCTGATGTACAAGATTTAAGCTGGAAATCGAACACCGACTTTAGATCGTTTACAAACGTGTACATGTGTAAATGTATTCGTGTCCCTGCCTATTCACTTTTATTTTTCGACCCTCAGTTTAATACGTTAATATCCATATTTAAAACTAATAATGTTGGTGCTGACGAGGCCTACTGGCAAACGTATCGAGCTGGGAGTTTTAAGGTACCAACTGTGGATGCGTTATAACAACGACAGTCAGTCCCGCTATTCGGTTACCAGAAGACGTATTCAGCAGAGAGTTCTGTTGGTTGGTTGACAATTAAAAGTCAGTGACAGCTTTGACTGGGAGTCTCTGAACTTTTAACCCATTATGGGAATTAACTGTCGTTCAGATGAACAAAGAAATGAACAATGAATATCAAATCAAGCGCTTTCTGGACTAGAAACAAAAACACGATAACACCGTGAACACCATTTGTTCAAAACACTCATCATGTAGGGGTAACTTATATTTGTATTCTGTTCTTTACAAGGTGTAGAATGCGCTTTATATTTCATACTGAAACATGAAGAACGTTTGAATATAACAAGCGTTAACTTTACTGCACTACTATTGCCTCGATTCTACGTTGTTAGCGAGATATGTGGCAACAACCAATCGCTTTTGCAACGACAATGCAACACTTGTAGCTCTCTGAAAGTTGACAAGGTTAAAATGCCTGCACTATTATATACAGGAACGTCGCTAGAAGGGGAAAAGAGGATATGTGACAACCATTATTTGCCACATTACCTTCCATGAAGGAAATAAGAACTGAAACTAGACTCTGTTACACACCTACTAAAGGAATAAAACTCGGTGTACAAAGTTTTGCTTATCGTTGTTGCACAGCTACTATCGCACCTTTGCTTAGTTCACTAGTTTCAAAAAACGTATTGATTTTTTTTCGAATTGCAGTATTTCCTTTTTAAAATTAGGAAGGACTATGCACTTTTCTGTAACTTTGCGTACAAATTCTGAAACAAACTTTTTAATATTCGTACGTGCAATTTTAGTACTATTTTTTAGAAAGAGATGAACTAATAGATCGTTTAAAAGGCTGTATCTGAAAAATAGGCAAAAAAAAGTATTGTATTTGGCTTCGTATTGTTATCATCGTTAGTAGCCTAAGCAATCACTTAAGCCTAATAGCTAGTTTTCTTTTAACCACCTGAGTATGTCGGGCCTTGAGTAAGGAAGCACATAATGTTAATACAAAAAATAGGCTGATGGAAACAACGACTGGTGGTGGAGCATGTACTTGTTTGTTTACCTGTTATCAGAACATACAATTTAAAATATATTTGTTTTCAAGTAAAACACAACAAAAAACGTTATCTCTATTGCGGATTATACATTAGGTGTTATAGACTACCGTCTGTCAATATTAAATTCATTGCATTCATTGATACTATGGTTACTGTGGTAAGTCTATTAATATCACGACTCGTTCTAATCAATATCACGTTTGTTATAGTGTTTGTTCAACTTTTTTTTAATATACGGTAACCTCACTTTCAGTTTATCGATTTATTTTTTGTGCCAATCACGAGAGCGTTGGAGGGGTCACACACATTTCATAACTGCCAAAAATTTTATGTTTTTGTCTGTTAGCCAATGATAGTGCTAGAGGGGAGAGGGCAAAAGAGGCTGACCTCCTGAAATGTTGTCGCACCCCCCCTACAGCTAGTGTCGTTCGTTAATCTAATTCTAGAATTGTTTTGCATTCAGCCTTTTTATATGCCTCATTGTATCCCACTCTCACCCCACTTAAGGAACGCTTTAAACGACACCCATCTGTAAAATTATCATGACCCGGCCTGGCCAGGTGGTTAGGGCACTCGACTCGTAATCTGAGGGCCGCGAGTTTGAATTTCCGTTGCATTAAACATGCTTGACCTTTCAGCCGTGAGGACGTTATAATCTTACGGTCAATCTCACTATTCATTGGTAAAAGAGTAGCCCAAGAGTTGGCGGTTAGTTTTGATGACTTGCTTCCTTTCCTCTAGTCTTTCACTGCTAAATTAGGGGTGGCTAGCGCAGATAACCCTCGTGCAGCTTAGCGCGAAATTAAAAAAACAAGCAAACAGAATCATCGTTCAAATTTGCTTAAAAGAGCGGATGGGATTTACATGGGTAATAATTCTAGGATTAAGATTTGTGTTTTTAAGGGGAAAATGAAGTATGACTTATTCTGAAAACTGAGAAACTTGTAGGCTTACGCATTATTCAGTATCCAGTGTTTATAGTTTTCAACCCAGTTCGTTGGGTGAAACTTTCAATTATTATGTTTTTTATATCCTCCAGTCCTATAAATCCAATCAGTTTGTAGAAACGACAGAGCATCTGGACTCAGTTTATAGCTAGTTGTTCTCGTACCATCTAATACATTTTGTACCAAGTAGCAGATTTACTCGCTGCATACATGGTTAGAGGTTTATGATTTTTTAAATATACCAATGCCAATGTAAAGGTTGAAAGTACATAGTAACAAAGGAATCCATGTCCAATGGACTTGATTATTTAAATAGCATTCTGTTTTCCATTTTAATTTTTTAATCCAAAAGCAGAATGTAGCACATCACTTGGGCACGTTCGTGTAAAGTTGGAGATTTTTTATCTTTGAAGCATTTATAAACAATATGTGAAAACAAACAGACTTCTCTTAGAGCATACTAGGAGTCACTTGGATTCGAATTATACATTTATCGTTGTTAAGAAATTCAACTTACGTTGTTTTGTGTGTGATTTATCATTCCTTTTACTGGTTTAATAACACTATGTAACACAAATTTTGTTTCTGGATAGTATATGTTATTTCTCAATTGCTTATGTTGTAAAAGTACATAAAACGGCCATTATTCCTTTGAAACTTTGCTTCTGTGACCTGGATAATGAAATTTAGAAATTAACCTATTTTATATGTAAAAACGGACAAATTTGCTCATTTTCATTTACATAGGATCTGAATAAAACAACGTATGGATCAAGATTTATATGTATTTATACTAAAGTAATACAAAAATGTTTAGAAGTGAGTAGTTTTTCGAGATTTGCGACTGTAATGTAAATCACTTTTACATATCAGTCCCCAAATATAGTCTCCCATCATGTTTTCGTTATACTCTCCCAGGTCACAAAAGCAAAGTTTGAATAGGTCTTTTCCATTTACTTTAGACATAAGCAATTGGAAAATAACACTTTCTGTCCAGGAACAAGAAACAGTGAACATTTTGTTACATAGTGTAAGCTGTCCTTTATTAAAAATAACGCTTTTAAGTTCATTTTCCCAACTTTATTTTTCAGTAGACTAATAATAAAAATTCTTCCGTCGTCTAACAAATAGAATTATTTATTAGGCTTAACATTGGCGCCGCGGACAAATATTTGTATATTAGAAAAAAACAACAACACAGTTCTTACTCAACACGAAGCGAGATAAAAGTAAAAAAAGAAAGTCGCTATATTAAATTCTTTAACATGTTTGACAAAATAACAACAATAACAAAACAACCATAAATTTATCATAAGAACTGGCATTTGATATAAGAAACGTTTCCTATATCTCAGTGTTCATTTTTAACTGGTCGAAATTTGTGATGCGCAAGACCGGTTAATAATGAGCAACATCTGCGCACCTTTGTGTTAAAATTTTTGTTAGTGTTACAAAATGTCAGTAACTCCGATTTGCTTTTCTTTAATTAAGTATTTTAATAAACACGTGATCCCTGTTGCTAGAATAGTCATTCCTAGTACACACGTGATCGCTGTTGGTTGATTGGTCATTCCTAGTAAACACGTGATAACTGTTACTAGATTAGGTATTCCTAGTAGACATGTAATACCTGTTACTAGATTAGGCATTCCTAGTAGACACGTGATACCTGTCACTAGGTTAGGTATTCGTACTAGACACGTGATACCTGTTACTAGATTAGGTATTCCTAGTAGGCACGTGATGCCTGTTACTAGATTAGGCATTTCTACTAGGCACGTGATACCTGTTACTAGATTAGGTATTCCTAGTAGACACGTGATACCTGTTACTAGATTAGGTATTCCTACTAGACACGTGATACCTGTTACTAGATTAGGTATTCCTAGTAGACACGTGATGCCTGTAACTAGATTAGACATTCCTACTAGGCACGTGATACCTGTCACTAGGTTAGGTATTCGTACTAGACATGTGATACCTGTTACTAGATTAGGCATTCCTAGTAGACACGTGATATCTGTCACTAGGTTAGGTATTCGTACTAGACACGTGATACCTGTTACTAGATTAGGTATTCCTAGTAGGCACGTGATGCCTGTTACTAGATTAGGCATTTCTACTAGGCACGTGATACCTGTTACTAGATTAGGTATTCCTAGTAGACACGTGATACCTGTTACTAGATTAGGTATTCCTAGTAGACACGTGATGCCTGTTACTAGATTAGACATTCCTACTAGGCACGTGATACTTGTCACTAGGTTAGGTATTCCTAGTAGACACGTGATACCTGTTACTAGATTAGGTATTCCTACTAGGCACGTGATACCTGTCACTAGGTTAGGTATTGGTACTAGACACGTGATACCTGTTACTAGATTAGGTATTCCTAGTAGACACGTGATGCCTGTAACTAGATTAGGTATTCGTACTAGACACGTGATACCTGTTACTAGGTTAGGTATTCCTAGTAGACACGTGATACCTGTTACTAGATTAGGTATTCCTAGTAGACACGTGATGCCTGTTACTAGATTAGGCATTCCAAGTAGACACGTGATACCTGTTACTAGATTAGGCATTCCTACTAGGCACGTGATTCCTGTTACTAGATTAGGTATTCGTACTAGGCACGTGATACCTGTCACTAGGTTAGGTATTCGTACTAGACACGTGATACCTGTTACTAGATTAGGTATTCCTAGTAGACACGTGATGCCTGTAACTAGATTAGACATTCCTACTAGGCACGTGATACCTGTCACTAGGTTAGGTATTCGTACTAGGCACGTGATACCTGTTACTAGATTAGGTATTCGTACTAGGCACGTGATGCCTGTTACTAGATTAGGCATTCCTAGTAGACACATGATACCTGTTACTAGATTAGGCATTCCTACTAGACACGTGATACCTGTTACTAGATTAGGCGTTCCTACTAGACACGTGATACCTGTTTCTAGATTAGGCATTCCTACTAGACACGTGATACCTGTTACTAGATTAGGCGTTCCTACTAGACACGTGATACCTGTTTCTAGATTAGTCATTCCTAGTACAAATATGACACTTGTTACTAGACTAGTCACTTCTAATATTCTCGTGTGATCCGTGATGTTACATTTGTCACGCTGGGTTCGAGAATATTTAACCTTAAGAACGATCACATTTACGCTATTCACATTCGCGACCACAAAGTTGACATGTCATTATCACGTGTCAAGTACAAGATGGATCGGTAAAATCTAGAATCATTACACACGTGGTACTTTGATAGTACTTAAATTTCTCTCTGCACCTCCTGATTTATTTATTTATAAATATACATTTATTGAGGATTTATAAAAATTGTGACAAATTGAAATAACACTTTAGATTAATAATTCAGCTAAGAGTACGGATTTACAACGCTAAAATCAGGGGTTCGATTTCCCTCGGGGGGCTCAGGAGATAGTCCGATTTGACTTTGTTATAAGAAAAACAAACAAAACGCCAGGTTAATTCATGGTAGAGTTTTCTGCAATCTGAACGTAATCTATAAATGCTAACCTTCTTAGACTCTGGATTTGAGGATTCGTGGTTTGCAACCCGTTACTGTAAATGAGATAGAGCAAAGATTCATCAATGACTGATGAAACCGTCCTATAGCCTATCAGTAACAACGTTTTTCTTCTCCTTCACGAACTCTGGAATATTTTCCACTATAGAAGTAAGTCTCACTGGTCTAATTCTTGTCAACTGTCCAGTCCTCTGACAGACGTCCACTGTTTACTGACGAATTAAATATTGAAGAGGGTGAGAATCGCTTAGTTGATCATTGACCGGGAGGCCACCTACTGCTAGGATTAATAATTAATAATTTGCGTCAATTCTAATAATTTCCAAATAATGTTTATGGCCAAGAATATTGTTAATACTTTAGAGCTAAATCACTTTATATAATATTCAATAAGAACCTTTACATCAGCATTCTTTGATGACCCAACGCCCTTTTACATGTTTTTCCTTTTAAAATGTTTAAACATTTTTGATATTACTTTTAACATCATCAGCCAGTTGTATTTCATATTTCATAATCCCTTTTGGTTTGGTTTGATCTGAATTTCGCGTAAAGCTACACGAGGGCTACCTGAGTCAGCCGTCCCCAGATTAGCAGTGTAAGACGAGGGAGAAGGCAACTAAACTACAATGACAAACACCACACCAACATAATTTATAAAATACAATGCAACAACTGCCACGACCTCTATATTGGAGAAACAAGCAGAAAAATGGAAACCAGATTCAAAGAACAGAGAAAAACACCTTCACACGTTTACGAACACTGCAAATCAAATAAACACAACATAACCATAGAAAACACCCAGATATTGAGTAGGAAAACGAATATAAACAAACGTAAAATCAAAGAAGCTCTACTTATACAGCAACTAAAACCAAAATTAAACCAATATAAAGTAACACCTTTATACCTATAATAATTAATAACCTAACATACACCTGCAACGCCCCTTACAATCCCGTACCTGTTTATACTCTTGTCCCTATGACTTGTGTCCGGCAACGGTCACTTTTAAACTCTCTCTTTCTTAACCTGAAAATGACCTAGGAAGGTCGAAACATTGTTCTCTCCTTATCAATAAAAGTGTTGTTTGTTTTTTAATTTCGCGCAAAGCTACTCGAGGGCTATCTGAGCTAGTCGTTCCTAATTTAGCAGTGTAAGACCAGAGGGAAGGCAGCTAGTCATCACTACCTACCGCCAACTCTTGGGCTACTATTATACCAACGAATAGCGAGATTGACTGTCACATTATAACGCCCCCACGGCTGAAAGGGCGAGCATGTTTGGTGTGACGGGGATTCGAATCCTTGACCATCAGATTACGAGTCGAACACCTTAACTCACCTAGCCATGCCGGTTCTTTGCTTAAATTACTAAAATACCAAAGATCGTATATCTAAATACATTAGGAACCATTTACGACATATATTTACCGTGAAATAAACAATGAAGTTGAAGAAAGTCATAGTTTGTAACTCGTAAACTTTAAATTATTTTTGATACTGTTTTATCTGTGTATGTTCTGAATGAAAACTCTTTGTTTGTTTGTTTGTTTTTGAATTTCACACAAAGCTACTCGAGGGCTATCTGTGCTAGCCGTCCCTAATTTATCAGTGTAAGACTAGAGGGAAGGCAGCTGGTCATCACCACCCACCGCCAACTCTTGGGCTACTCTTTTACCAACGAATAGTGGGATTGACCGTACCGTAATAACGCCCCCACGGCTAAAAGGGCGAGCATGTTTGGCGCGACGAAGAATGAAAACTCAATATCTACAGCTGGTATAGGTACTTAAACATTGATTTATAAACTCCAAGTAAGTAACAATGATTCGACTTACTTAAGGTAATCATCGGGTGAAGATGCCCCAAGTCAAGAGGTTGTGTTTTTAAACAAGTTTCCTAATACCCGTATCGGCCATTTCTGCCATATATCTGATTCAAGCGGGTTGCTAAAAATTATGGAAAATTTGTTTTGAAGGAAGCATAATTTGATTAAAAATCATTTTCAGGTGCGCATAGCTTATTTAAACGTTTTTGTTGTAATTGCATTTTTGTTTTGTTTTTCACCTAGTAAGAAAAAATTATAGCGTTTGACTTTAAAAGGTCAAAGTTCGGCAAGATGTACAGAGCGCCTGTGCGAGTAGAAGAAAATCTAATCTACGGCTCGCGCGAGTGAATCTAGTAGGGCAGAATTTCTCTTTAGTTATGCACTTTAAGTCAGTGGTAACTATTGTTTATACGTAATGAGTTGCCATGCCAAGCCTAGCATAGCTTGTTGAGAAAGCCAGCTATACAAAAGTTTTGCATCGTTTAAGATATATAATTATACAATGTTTTTTAAGCTCACATTTTCCCCATACATACATTTAAAACACAACGTTATTGTGCAAAGAATGCAGCGTACCATGTATTACGGCCTGCTTCAATTTCAATACACATATATATATATATTATTTTGATGTATAAATTGAACAAGACGTAATAAACGTAATTATGAGCAACTGATACAGGCTGTAATCCACTTGCATAGTTTAAACCCTAAATTATTGTTTACTATTTTAATTTCAGGACTTATATACATGAAATGAATCCTATAAAATGTTTTTTTCCTGGTCTTTTTTCTTTTAGTGTTGGACAAAGCGTTAAAGTAGGAATGGTTTATAACGTGTTTTATAATATAATGTGTTTTATATAACGTGTTTTATAATATAATGTGTTTTTTGTTGTCGTTTTCTTGTGTGGAATAACACGACAGTCTATCTACACTCTATTGACCACGATGGTCTTAGACGATGTACTGGGGGATATGTATACCATGTCAAATTTTATGTCTTATGAACTTCACTTTCAGAAAATGATTGAGGTTTCTGCACATCGTGTATTCTTGCACCATCATAACTAACATAAGAACGTTTCAATTCTTTCGGTTTATCCGTTTTTATGCCGTTTTGGCATAAGTAGTGCTCAATAAATCCGTTTAAGCTTTCTGTCTAGTTTGTTTTGTTTCTCTATGACAGACACTCTCTAATTCCGTGCTAGAGGTAAAACTTGCTGCAACTTTGCAAAGTAGTGTGAAAAAGGGTTAACAACAGAAACATTTTATTCACTGGCCGAATGGTTGATGTCTGTATGTTCGAGCCTAGAATGCTATGAAAGAACAGCTGTCGCTGTCGGAAAGAAAGAAAATCAGGGTATTGTGTAAGGCGAGGTTCTTAGTGCACTTCTATAATTATATTTGGTAGTGATAAATTTGTTTGGAGAAAGATAAAGAAAGCTGCCTATTCACTAATCCAGTATAGAAAATCTTCCCTTGGTCTGCGGGCGCAAGTATACAAGCTGTTGTGTCGCAAATGAATATTGTTTTCACTTTACATCACACGAATACAATCTGTTTATTTCTTGTTTGTTTGTTTGTTTGAATTTCGCGCAAAGCTACTCAAGGGCTATCTGCGCTAGCCGTCCCTAATTTAGCAGTGTAAGACTAGAGGGAAGGCAGCTTGTCATCACCACCCACCGCCAACTCTTGGACTACTCTTTTACCAACGAATAGGGGGATTGACCGTCACATTATAACGCCCCCACGGCTGAAAAGGCGAGCATGTTTGGTGCGACGAGGATTCGAACCCGCGCCCATAAGATTACGAATCGCACGCTTTAACCCACCTGGCCATGCCGGGCCCTGTTTATTTCTCAACGATCTTTAAAACTCGGTTGATTTGAAAATTCAGGTTTCTTCGTAAATTTCCTGTTTGATCCTTCCGTTATTAAACGGACATATCTAATACTTGTGAGAAATAAATTTACCTGAAAGTACCATATAATCGTGCGCAGTTATTAGAGTTTTATAGTTCACTCCTCGAATTTAACCTGCCAAAAGACATAAGTTGTTCGTCTGTTAAATACGTTTAAAATGTGTGTTGAGCTTGTTAGAATATTTGTGTACGATGAATGCATTCTGTGCCCTTAGTGCATTATTCTTAGAGAAATGCATAATTAATATATGAGCCGACAAAAACATTTATGCCTAGATATAATGGTAAAGATTGAGGCCTAACATTAGGCCTAAATCTAATTAAGTAATGTCTATAGAAAATTATTTTAATTAAATATTTGTACAGACAAGTTGTTAGGTTATTCCTGAAAATCAATGTCTGTAAAATATTTACTTGATATTTCTTATCGTTGTTTATTTTAATTCTTTTATTTTAGGTTTTTGTAAAATAAAATATCATGAATATTTTAATTTTCAACATTCCATCCACACCATGGCGCTTGCATCAGCCGACTTTTATGATATTACGTTACAACAATATATTTTTAATACGAATATGATTCCAGCTGGGAATAAGAAACCCAATTAACCGAGTTTTTTGGAATGGTTGACCTGCCTTTTTCGGCAGTAATCAGGTTTAAACGGAAAATGTACAGTATGAAGGCTGGTGAAGTGATCCTCAGTGACGTCATGGGTATCTATGGCAACACGCAAATATTGAGGTTGGCTTTTACTAAAGATTTTTAGGTATGACTAATTTCCGGTGATATATATATGAAGAAAAAAGGAAGAATTAGGCTCAATAGGACTACGTTCGGGAAGCGCTCGAATTTTCGGGTCTTTAACTCTGGTTTCATACTTCATCTGACTATTTCTTTATCCTACATGATTTCCAGATATCAGTAATATACATGAACTAATTGTATTACCACAATTGTCGTTATCCTATAAGTCGTAAAGTTTAAGTTTGTATTCAAAATCCATCACCAATGTCCATCAGTTCCAACAGCACTACTTCGTGACGTCAATATCAAAAGCTGTTACTCTGAATTACATGGTGGAACTTTGTATGTACATTTGTGATGTAAATAAATACTGTTTTTTTTTTTTTGTCACACCTTAAGTTTAACTAAGCAAGATATTTTTACTTTTATGACAAAGGTTAAAGAAATTCTTATTACAAATTATTTTGGCCTCAAGTGGTACTGTGGTATGTCTGCAGACTTACAACGCTAGAAACCAGGTTTCGATACCCGTGGAAGGCAGATCAGAAACAGCCCGTTGTATAGCTTTGTGCATAAATTCTAATAAACAAAATATTTTATTAACTCTTGGCTATGGATTGCTTTAAGTTATTCATTGTTTGTGTTTATTGCTCGTAGGTTGGTGAAGGATGGTAGTTCTGTTTAAAAACTGATCTTAGATACCTAAAAAAAAAGCTGTAACATAGTTCCTGAAAAATCCGCAAGAGTTTTTGAAACAGTTGTGTCTTTTAGCAGTGTTTTCTTTACTGAAAGAAAGATAAAATAAAAAAAGACCACACAAGTCAACTTGTTGTGAAAGTACTGTGGTATAAATAGAAATTGCACTTACCACCTTTAGAATATAACTTAAGGACTCGTACCACGTTTGTAACCACACAAGCCACGCACCTGTTTATACAATTTTAGGAAACGCATATCACGCGCAAGAAAGAGGTAATATTACATGCAATCGCTTGTTTGTTTTCGAATTTCACGCAAGGCTACTCGAAGGATATCTAACTGTGATAGAGATTTTAGTCCAGAGGGAAGGCAGCTAGTCATCACCACCCACCGCCAACTCTTGAGCTACTCTTTTACTAACGAAAAGTGGGACTTATCGTCACACTATAACTTCACAACGGCTGAAAGGGCGAGCGTGGGCGATGACTGGAATCGAACTCGTGGCTCGTACATTGGAAGTCCTGACCAACAGACAATGCCAGACCCACTCTCCCTGATAAATGGATTTTCATTTTAAATCTTTTTGTGGGCTCGACATGGCTAAGTGGGTTAAGGCATACGATTCGTAATCTGAGGGTCGCGGGTACAAATTCCCATAGCATCAAACATGCTCGCCCTTTCAGCCGTGGTGGCGTTATAATGTGCCGGTCAATCCCACTATTCGGTGGTAAAAGAGTAGCCCAAGAGTTGGCGGTGGGTGGTGATGACTAGCTGCCTTCCCTTTGGTCTTACATTGTTAAATTAGGGACGGCTAGCGCAGATAGCCCTCGTATAGCTTTTTGCGAAATTATAAAACAAAAAAAAACAACGACAAATCTTTTCGTTTAAAATACGTTTTTCAGCCACATGTCATCATGGTTTTCATCAGCATCAATTCATGGGTTACTAATGTTTTTTTGAAATTATTAATTATTGCGTTAATTAGTAAAAATCGTCTCTATTAAAGAAGCACAATATTATAAGCTTGACGAGTTCATTAATAAATGAAAACAACAGTATTCAATCATGAAGAATAAGCATAATTATTGATTACTAGTAGAAATAAGGCCCCGGCATGGCCAGGTGGTTAGTGAGATCGACTCGTAATCTGAGGGTCGCGGATTTGAATCCCCATCACACCAAACATGCTCGCCCTTTCAGCCATGGAGGCATTATAATGTAACGGTCAATGCTATTATTCGTTGGTGAAAGAGTTGCCCCAAAGTGATAACTACCTGTCTACCCTTTAGTCTTTCACCACTAAATTATAGATGGCTAGCGCAGATAGCTCTAGTGGAGCTTTGCACGAAATCCGAAACAAATAGTTAACTGACGTAGTTAACGTTGATGACGTAGTCTTTTTTTTCTCTTTTTTCTTGATTTGTTTTATAATTTTTCCTTTTATCACTTCGCAGCTGCATTTATATAAAATAGAACGAGTAATATTGTAATATTGTTCAGCTTTCCTTCAAAAAACCCTACATCAAACTTACAAACAGCTGTGCAATCAGTTCGTGCAGTTTTTGTTGTATAAAGTGTGTTATCTTGGTTAATATTTCCTACTGCATGCGTTAGACGCGCTATCGTCCAAGAAATAACGCAGGATTTGACGCCTACGAACACAATTTGAACAAAATCTTTTTTTTTTTGAACTACTACCTAACGACACTTATTGTGGTTAAGGTATCACATTCATGTGCTTTTGCACTCAAAACAAACAGTACCGTCTAAAATGAAAATAAAAAACATATCCGAGTAAGCTACCTTTACTGTGACTGGTGCAGTAGTTCTAATCGACATTTAAACAAAATCTCGCTTTTTTTTTTTGCTGTCTGTCTTGGAATTCATTTGTCAAAGCTACACACTTTGAATACAAATAAACTTTGCTTAAGTTTGAGAGCTAAAGAGATTGTGTTAGGTTTTCCAAGCCAAATTATTAAGGTTCTGGTTTTCTTTTTTAATGATCCAAGGTGACAAAGATTTCGTGAAACATCAAAAAACATGGTGGCGCTTTCGTCGTTCGTAACTCATTATCCATACCCAGGAATGTGTGTGTGTCTTCTGTTGTCCAGGTTTACCTTTGACCCTTTTTCTAAGAGGCCAATAAAGAGATGAAACTTGAATCGTTTCAGTCCCTGAATTATTTGTTCATTGCATGACCGAGTGGGTTAGCAGGTTTCTGTAATGATAGTCACTTTATAGAGGTTCACTCCGAGCATGACCTAGTGGGTTAGCAGGTTTCCATAATGATAGTCACTTTATAGAGGTTCACTCCGAGCATGACCTAGTGGGTTAGAAGGTTTCTGTAATGATAGTCACTTTATAGAGGTTCACTCCGAGCATGACCTAGTGGGTTAGCAGGTTTCCATAATGACAGCCACTTTATAGAGGTTCACTCCGAGCATGACCTAGTGGGTTAGCAGGTTTCCATAATGATAGTCACTTTATAGAGGTTCACTCCGAGCATGACCTAGTGGGTTAGCAGGTTTCCATAATGATAGTCACTTTATAGAGGTTCACTCCGAGCATGACCTAGTGGGTTAGAAGGTTTCTGTAATGATAGTCACTTTATAGAGATTCACTCCGAGCATGACCTAGTGGGTTAGCAGGTTTCCATAATGACAGCCACTTTATAGAGGTTCACTCCGAGCATGACCTAGTGGGTTAGAAGGTTTCTGTAATGACAGCCACTTTATAGAGGTTCACTTCGAGCATAACCTAGTGGGTTAGAAGGTTTCTGTAATGACAGCCACTTTATAGAGGTTCACTCCGAGCATGACCTAGTGGGTTAGCAGGTTTCTGTAATGATAGCCACTTTATAGAGGTTTACTCCGAGCATGACCTAGTGGGTTAGCAGGTTTCTGTAATGATAGTCACTTTATAGAGGTTCACTCCGAGCATGACCTAGTGGGTTAGCAGGTTTCCATAATGATAGTCACTTTATAGAGGTTCACTCCGAGCATGACCTAGTGGGTTAGCAGGTTTCTGTAATGATAGTCACTTTATAGAGGTTCACTCCGAGCATGACCTAGTGGGTTAGCAGGTTTTTGTAATGACAGCCACTTTATAGAGGTTCACTCCGAGCATGACCTAGTGGGTTAGAAGGTTTCTGTAATGATAGCCACTTTATAGAGGTTCACTCCGAGCATGACCTAGTGGGTTAGCAGGTTTCTGTAATGATAGTCACTTTATAGAGGTTCACTCCGAGCATGACCTAGTGGGTTAGCAGGTTTCCATAATGACAGCCACTTTATAGAGGTTCACTCCGAGCATGACCTAGTGGGTTAGCAGGTTTCTGTAATGATAGTCACTTTATAGAGGTTCACTCCGAGCATGACCTAGTGGGTTAGCAGGTTTCTGTAATGATAGTCACTTTATAGAGGTTCACTCCGAGCATGACCTAGTGGGTTAGCAGGTTTCCATAATGATAGCCACTTTATAGAGGTTCACTCCGAGCATGACCTAGTGGGTTAGCAGGTTTCCATAATGATAGCCACTTTATAGAGGTTCACTCCGAGCATGACCTAGTGGGTTAGAAGGTTTCTGTAATGATAGCCACTTTATAGAGGTTCACTCCGAGCATGACCTAGTGGGTTAGCAGGTTTCTGTAATGATAGTCACTTTATAGAGGTTCACTCCGAGCATGACCTAGTGGGTTAGCAGGTTTCCATAATGACAGCCACTTTATAGAGGTTCACTCCGAGCATGACCTAGTGGGTTAGCAGGTTTCTATAATGATAGTCACTTTATAGAGGTTCACTCCGAGCATGACCTAGTGGGTTAGAAGGTTTCTGTAATGACAGCCACTTTATAGAGGTTCACTCCGAGCATGACCTAGTGGGTTAGCAGGTTTCCATAATGATAGTCACTTTATAGAGGTTCACTCCGAGCATGACCTAGTGGGTTAGCAGGTTTCCATAATGACAGCCACTTTATAGAGGTTCACTCCGAGCATGACCTAGTGGGTTAGCAGGTTTCTGTAATGATAGTCACTTTATAGAGGTTCACTCCGAGCATGACCTAGTGGGTTAGCAGGTTTCTGTAATGACAGTCACTTTATAGAGGTTCACTCCGAGCATGACCTAGTGGGTTAGCAGGTTTCCATAATGACAGCCACTTTATAGAGGTTCACTCCGAGCATGACCTAGTGGGTTAGCAGGTTTCTGTAATGATAGTCACTTTATAGAGGTTCACCCGAGCATGACCTAGTGGGTTAGCAGGTTTCTGTAATGATAGTCACTTTATAGAGGTTCACCCGAGCATGACCTAGTGGGTTAGCAGGTTTCCATAATGATAGCCACTTTATAGAGGTTCACTCCGAGCATGACCCAGTGGGTTAGCAGGTTTCCATAATGATAGCCACTTTATAGAGGTTCACTCCGAGCATGACCTAGTGGGTTAGAAGGTTTCTGTAATGATAGCCACTTTATAGAGGTTCACTCCGAGCATGACCTAGTGGGTTAGCAGGTTTCTGTAATGATAGTCACTTTATAGAGGTTCACTCCGAGCATGACCTAGTGGGTTAGCAGGTTTCCATAATGACAGCCACTTTATAGAGGTTCACTCCGAGCATGACCTAGTGGGTTAGCAGGTTTCTATAATGATAGTCACTTTATAGAGGTTCACTCCGAGCATGACCTAGTGGGTTAGAAGGTTTCTGTAATGACAGCCACTTTATAGAGGTTCACTCCGAGCATGACCTAGTGGGTTAGCAGGTTTCCATAATGATAGTCACTTTATAGAGGTTCACTCCGAGCATGACCTAGTGGGTTAGCAGGTTTCCATAATGACAGCCACTTTATAGAGGTTCACCCGAGCATGACCTAGTGGGTTAGCAGGTTTCTGTAATGATAGTCACTTTATAGAGGTTCACTCCGAGCATGACCTAGTGGGTTAGCAGGTTTCTGTAATGACAGTCACTTTATAGAGGTTCACTCCGAGCATGACCTAGTGAGTTAGCAGGTTTCTGTAATGATAGTCACTTTATAGAGGTTTACTCCGAGCATGACCTAGTGGGTTAGAAGGTTTCTGTAATGACAGCCACTTTATAGAGGTTCACTCCGAGCATGACCTAGTGGGTTAGCAGGTTTCTGTAATGATAGTCACTTTATAGAGGTTCACTCCGAGCATGACCTAGTGGGTTAGCAGGTTTCCATAATGATAGTCACTTTATAGAGGTTTACCCGAGCATGACCTAGTGGGTTAGCAGGTTTCTGTAATGATAGTCACTTTATAGAGGTTTACTCCGAGCATGACCTAGTGGGTTAGAAGGTTTCTGTAATGACAGCCACTTTATAGAGGTTCACTCGAGCATGACCTAGTGGGTTAGCAGGTTTCTGTAATGATAGTCACTTTATAGAGGTTCACTCCGAGCATGACCTAGTGGGTTAGCAGGTTTCCATAATGATAGCCACTTTATAGAGGTTCACTCCGAGCATGACCTAGTGGGTTAGCAGGTTTCTGTAATGATAGTCACTTTATAGAGGTTCACTCCGAGCATGACCTAGTGGGTTAGCAGGTTTCCATAATGACAGTCACTTTATAGAGGTTCACACCGAGCATGACCTAGTGAGTTAGCAGGTTTCTGTAATGATAGTCACTTTATAGAGGTTCACTCCGAGCATGACCTAGTGGGTTAGCAGGTTTCCATAATGACAGCCACTTTATAGAGGTTCACTCCGAGCATGACCTAGTGGGTTAGCAGGTTTCTGTAATGATAGTCACTTTATAGAGGTTTACTCCGAGCATGACCTCGTGGGTTAGCAGGTTTTCATAATGATAGTCACTTTATAGAGGTTCACTCCGAGCATGACCTAGTGGGTTAGCATATTTCTGTAATGATAGTCACTTTATAGAGGTTTACTCCGAGCATGACCTAGTGGGTTAGCAGGTTTCCATAATGATAGTCACTTTATAGAGGTTCACTCCGAGCATGACGTAGTGGGTTAGCAGGTTTCTGTAATGATAGTCACATTATAGAGGTTCACTCCGAGCATGACCTAGTGGGTTAGCATGTTTCTGTAATGATAGTCACTTTATAGAGGTTTACTCCGAGCATGACCTAGTGAGTTAGCAGGTTTCTGTAATGATAGTCACTTTATAGAGGTTCACTCCGAGCATGACCTAGTGGGTTAGCAGGTTTCCATAATGACAGTCACTTTAAAGAGGTTCACTCCGAGCATGACCTAGTGGGTTAGCAGGTTTCCATAATGACAGTCACTTTACAGAGGTTCACTCCGAGCATGACCTAGTGGGTTAGCAGGTTTCCATAATGATAGTCACTTTATAGAGGTTCACTTCGAGCAGGATGTTGCTTTAATAAATACAGTTTTATTTTGATCTCACATGAAGATTACATTGTCTTGATACAGACTAGAATCATAACACATTATGCTCAAGTTATAAGCTTGACAGCTTCTGGTCTTTTCGTTTCATAAATGTTGTAAGTGTGGTCAGTTTTAGTGTTTCTGTGTTAGTATGATAATTATTCCGGAAGCACATGATGGAATATTCAATTCGTTCTCCCTTCATGCAAGTAACTACTTTCGGTTTCATGTTCAGCTTCAGAATTTATATTCGTAAGTTTATGTTACAGTCTTTCTAAAAGTTGTCTATGCCAGTGTTACGTTTGTTTGTTCTTAAGCGTGAAGTTACACAGCGAACTGTCTGGGCTCTTCTCAACGCAAGTGTCGAAACCCGACATTTAGAGTTATAAGCTCTCAAAACTTCCCAGAGTTCTCAGAGGGCCACATTCTATGGTTTGTGTCTTTGTGTTGTTTTTTGGCGAAAGCTAATCGATAAGCTGTTTGTTATCTGCGCATCGCAAATATCGAAACCCGATTTTTAGCACTATTGAAGGAGGGGGTTGTCATTGAAAACAGTTCGAAGAAGGAAAGATTTTAAGAGGTGCTGCCTCAATTCTTTTAGTTTTTTTTTTAAGCCACTATAACAATTGACAGACAATAACAATTGAAAGTACATAAGACTGTATACGGGATATATATTTTTATTTATTTTTAAATCTATTGCAAAGTATAACTTCATTCGTTATTAGTCAGCTCTGTTTCTCCGGCAAGTTTAGGAAAACTCCAATACATTGATTGGTGTTTTTTTGTTACAGATTCATACTAATAGAGGGCGTACGTGATAAATAAGCTTCAATCGATGACCTTCATATTTAGTTTTAGTTTTTATTTGCAACATAACGGCGGCGCCACTGAGTTTTTTATTTTATTTTGTTTTGTTCCAGGTATAAACATCTAACTCGTAGCTCTGTCATATTTTAAACGATTTGAAGTCCAATTACAATTCTTCACCCAATAGGTCAAACTCTTTTGATTAATGTATTTGACTACGTCCAGCGTTTCAGATGATTTTATTCTAATCCTGTCTAAAAGAGTTTCAATTTGAAGGTAGGCTAGTAGCGAACGTGATGAGTAATAAAAATAAATCGGGTACACGCGCGTCTCACGCTTGATATTGTTGGTATACTAAAATACAGTGCAGCGACTATCGAGTGTGTGTTTTCTTATAGCAAAGCGACATCGGGCTATCTGCTCAGCCCACCGAGGGGAATCAAACCCCTGATTTTAGCGTTGTAAATCCGTAGACTTACCGCTGTACTAGCGGGGGGCGACTATTGAGAATTCCCTCATGTTTGTTTTTGAGTACACGTGTATTTGAGGTCCTTGTCTTAGGTACACTTCTTAGTTCGAGTTTTAACAAACAAGGTACGGTACTCACCTCACACTGAATAATGTCTAGTGAGGTTAATATTATGAGTTGAACAAACTACAAGATAAAACTGTTATTATGTAAGTTAAAAAAAATTAACCCAGATTTCCAATATGATAGTATTAAAGAATTTGTTTGTTTGTTTTTTAATTTCGCGCAAAGCTACTCGAGGGCTATCTGCACTAGCCGTCCTTAATTCAGCAGTGTAAGACTAGAGGTGAAGGCAGCTAGTCATTACCACCCTCCGCCAATTCTTGGGCTACTCTTTTACCAACGAATAGTGGGATTGACAGAACATTATAACGCCCCCATGGCTGAAAGGGCGAGCATGTTTAGTGTTGTGACGTGGATTCGAATCAGTGACCCCCAGATTACGAGTGAATGCTTTAACGCACTTGGTCATGCCGGGCTAAAGAAGTCGGAATTACGAATTTAAGTATTAATAGTACTTTCTATGCACGTGGACTTAGGTGGCCAGGTCAGATATCTGTAGTGTTAAGGTATAGTGATTTCTAAGCTTTAAAGTACTGATTTCAGCATAATTAGCCAAGAAACGGAAACATTTATGGCCACAAATATCTTATCCATCTATTCGAACCGAATAATATGACTGTCTCTCACTTTTATAACTGTCACAGCTGAAAGTGCGGAGCGTATCCAGTGGATCCCCGTCTGGATCCGAGGTACCACTCGGCTTATGCATTAAAGGGTTACGACTACACTATCATTCTGTGTAGAACTGAGATACAATACGCTGCATCCAGTGATATACATTTTTGTTTTAAAATAAATATCAAATTTACTAAAATCATTGCTTACACTTTGCAGGAGATATTTTTGTGAGGTGATATTACCTTCAAGGGACATATTTAAGATGATATAACAGAAACTTTGTCCTAATTCAAAACTATTCAAACACAGAGAATATATAAGATACATTAACGAAATATTTCTATTGTTTTATTTGTTAGTTTTGAAACTCTGAGAGCTACTACGGTGCTAACCGTCCCTCATTTTGCAGGTAATATATAGTCTGGAGGGGAGGCAGCTTGTCAACCTCACCAAACGTCAACTCTTGGGCTACTCTTTTATAATTGAATAGCAGAAGTGGCCACGACACTATAATTCCCTCATGGCTGGAAAAACGAGCATGTTTATAATGGTATTCGAACCAACGGCCTGCAGATTACATGTCTAGTAGTCCTAACCACTAGGTCATGTAGGACCTTAAAAGATACAGCTCCGCATGGCCAGGTGGTTAAGGTACTCGACTCGTAATCTGAGGGTTGCGGGTTTGAATCTCCTTCATGCCAAACTTGCTTGCTCTTTCAGCCGTGGGGTTGTTATAATGTGACGGTCAATCCCACTATTTGTTTCTAAAAGAGTAGCCCAAGAATTGGCGGTGGGTGGTGATGACTAGCTGCTTTCCTTTTACTCTGACACTGCTAAATTAGGGACGGTTAGCACGGATAGCTCTCGTGTTGCTTTGCGCGAAATTCAAACCAAGCCTAAAAATACTAAACATTTCCAACGTGCTTCTAATATTTGTTGAAATGTTCATTATTTCTTTTTCAGTCTGGTATTTTTTAGCCTAATTTATAAAGACTTAAAACGCTGAATTAGTCAAAATATATTTGTTTAAAGTTTTACTGTACTTTAATTGAATTAAACTAATTATGTTTGTCCGTTATTGTCAATTAAAAGCACATCACACCTTGTTGTTATGTTGAATCAATACGTGTTCCTCGTATTTTGGTAACAAGTACAAAGTTTCTTTCAGCACCTGATTATAATGTAGATAATTTGTTTTTCATCCACAGGGGGAGCTGTGGTTTCACAAGATTCTATCCCTTAAAGATGCAAGATTTTTACGCAACCAAGAAGACATAGGCATCTCAGAAGCGTGAAGCTTACCAGCACAACAACTGACAAACCAAAACTTCAATTGAAGAAGGATATTCTTACGTCTAGCTTCCACTAGAGGGCTGATTAATTGAACGTGTCACGTCAATTTCCTTTAACAACTTAAGTCCCGGATCTAAACCATAATTAAATAATGGCGAACAAACTTCAAATGTCTTCCATCAAGGTGAATTTATACTGGCAGTCTACAAATAAATTTTACCACTAAATAGTGGACTATAAAGGCAGATATTTTCCCTTGTTCTTTAAGGCATGGCTGGTTGGAATAGCGTATCTGGGTATCTTGTGCACCGACCAGGAGGAAGTAAGTGATAAAATCACATATTCCATTATTCGTAAAAAAAACAACAAAATTCTTCGAAAATCATGTTAAACATAAAAGACGAATTGAAGGTATGGGTAAAAAACATCAACAACTGTTCACTAGTTTGTGTCGAAACGCATCACATGTTGTTTAATAATATTATTTTAACCAATTTTGTGTTAATTGTTTGTCTGGTGTGTCAGTAAAGGAAATGTATTCGCGATGCAAACCGTTACAGTAACACATTCTCATTTTTAAGGACCGGTCGCATCAAACATGCTCGCTCTTTCAGCCGTGGGGGCGTTATAATGTGATGGTCAATCCTACTATTCGTTGGTAAAAGAGTAACCCAAGAGTTGAGGGTGGGTGGTGATGACTAGCTGCCTTCCCTCTAGTCTTATACTGCTAAATTAGGGACGGCTAGCGCAGATAGCCCTCGAGTAGCTTTGCGCGAAATTCAAAAACAAAGAAATAAACAAATTATTTATTAAAACGTAACGGAAAAAGTTTGTGGTAACAGCAACCACAGGCTTTGGGATGCTTCACCTATCGGACATGATCCAAAAGCTAACACTAAAGGAGGTAACGGTTAGAGAGAATCAGTTTTGTTTGTTTGTAGTTAAGTACAAATATACACGATGAACTATTTATGTCCTGCCCAGCAAGAGCACAGAAACCCGGTTTCTAGTGTTGTAAGTCTGCAGATATGCTGCTGTGCCACTGAAGGGGAGGTCAGATTCGGGATTAGGAGTTAAGTGCTTTGGCTTACAACGTCTCAGTTCCTACTGCCTAGTGGATAACTGTGGGAAGGCAGACATCCTTAACATTTTGTCTGCCTTCCAGTTGTAATTGTCATCTGGGTTTCGATTTATAAATGTATTAATTATTACTTATAATTGTCGTAACACGTAAGTATTAAGACTATTATATTTTTAATATTACGATATTTATTCAGTCTCTTGTGTAGTATCAATTAAACAAAGAACGTTAAGCCTAATGTTAATGTCTTATGACAGACGTAAATGTTTTGTTTTGAATTTCACGCAAAGCTGCTCGAGGGCTATCTGCGCTAGCCGTACATAATTTAGCAGTGTAAAACTAGAGGGAAGGCAGCTAGTCATCACCACCCACCGCCAACTGTTGGGCTACTCTTTACCAACGAATAGTGGTATTGACCGTCACATTATAATACCCCCACGGCTGAAAGGACGAGCACGTTTGGAGCGACGGGAGACGTAACAGATTATATTCTCCAACTTTGTTCTATTACAATTATTAATTATTATTAATCATTAACACCCTATTTCTTAACTGCCTAAACACAAATCAGTACGAAGATGTTGTCTACATTTTCCATTATTATTAGTACTAGGGTTAATCAGGACATATAGTTCATAATACTAAAAGTTTTAGCTGAAAAATATTTATAACAAACGAGTTAAAGCACGTTTAGACAATGCTACGAATATCAATGTGGACTTCTTGTCTGAAGGAACCACTTCAGCTTAATTAGTAGGTAGCTTGTCGTAAAGTGAGTATGAGGGTTCAGGTTTTGAGTCCCTTCGGGAGTGATGATCGTTGTGTTATGAAAATGACAGCCATATCCCACCTTTCCATTAAAGGGGCTAAAAGGTTTTTGGCAAGGCCATTTCTGACCAAATATCTTCTCTTTAGTTTATAAGTTCACAGACTACCGACGATTGGCGTAGATAGCCTTTGCGTGGCTTTGTGCGGGTATCTGCAAAAATAAATAAACTAATGCAACGTTTAAATTTGGAGACATCTGTTGACAAAATAGTACAATTAAAGTCAGTCCACTATTTTAAATACTTCTAACTGGCTAAATATGATCAACCAATCAAGTTTTTATTTTGTTTCTAGTAATTTTAATTTTCTATTAAACTTGAAGTAGTATATAATAGCCGTGGATCTATTTGATAAAATGTATTTTTACTCCGTTGAAAATTCCAGTGACAAAATAGTACAACCAAAGTCAGTCCAATACACTATATAGTATTGTTTGTTTTTCTGAATTTCGCGCAAAGCTACGCGAGGGCTATCTGCGTTAGCCGTCCATAATTTAGCATTGTAAGACTAAAGGAAAGGTAGCTAATCACCACCACCCACCGCCCACTCTTTAGCTACTCTTTTACCAACGAATAGTGGGATTGACCGTCACTTTTTAACGCCCCCACGGCTGAAAGGGCGAGTATGTTTGTTGCGACGGGGATTCGAACTCAGATTACGAGTCGAACGCCTTAACCCACCTGGCCATGCCGGGCTCTCTGTATAGGAGCTGTATATAAGCTGTTGAATAATTCATTTTATTGTGCGCTATTGAGGAACCGTAACGTGCAGTTCAGAAATAACGCTTTTCTGTCCAATTCCTTTTATGCACAAAGCATTAGGAAGACTGAAATCCAAGAGAAGGCTGTGGTACGTATATGATGAGGGAAGTTGCAAGCTTTTGTACTACAAGAACGAGACAGACTCCACCACGAAACGACCTCTAGGAGCCATTAACATCCGTGGAGCAGCTATTTCATTAGGCCAAGTAGAGAGCAACGAGTTCATTATTTAGTAAGTTTAGTTTAGACGCTTATTGTGGAAGGAAACAAAGTATTTGTAATTTAATAAAACTTGTTCAGGTTCTTATTTAGTTGAACAAGAAAATAGACGGTTTGTAATTTAACAAGTGAAGAGAAAACTTTTAAAATAGGGAAGTAACTGTGGGATGATTTATATCAATACTTCAAAAACAATAGAAACAAGACGGTACGAATGGTATTTGTCCTGTCCTGATGTAATAGTACAGGTAGTAATTAACGTATAAAATATATTTATAAATCTATTCAATCACAACTTAGTTTATCTTCTTTCACTTTTATCTGTTAACATTCTATTACACTGTGTTATTATGTCAGGATGATGGAAATGCCATCCCTACCCATCTTGTTACATTCTTTTTGTAGGACTGATTTCAGCCATCCTTACATTTATGTCCTTTAAAAAAATAGTTTTTCTTTACTTATTTTTTAATGAAGTGTTTCAATAAACTTCGGAAGGTTCTATTCATAAACAATTTCTAAATACAATGAGGTTCCAGCTGTAATAATTATAGTTTATCTATTATTAGCTGGTAATTTATGTTTCAAAGGAACATCGTATTTTTGTAAGAAAGCTAACTTCAAGGGGTAATGATAACATCGTTTGCACTAAATCTATGATTTTAAAAATTACTATAAGTTATTAATAATATTTGTAAAAGTGGATCCTTCGTTTGAAACTATGTCATCTCAGTTAAACTGGTTGACATCATTGTTTTGGTTTTTCAGTTATCGTGTAAAAAAGCAGAAGAAAGAAAAAAACACACTTTTTACTGTCATATTTACAGACATTTATAGAACTTGTGATTTAGTCATCACATAAATATTGTTATAAAAGGAAACACTGTATAGTGTTGTGAAGTTATGATGACCTATTGAGGAGATATTTAAAATTATTTCTACGTAAACAGTGCTGCCACCTGCCGAACATATCTTGTTCATAGTCGAAGAAGACAGCAAAAGGTTCATAATGTAATGTGTTTTATATGATACTTCAGCAGATGTTTTGTTTCTTAGCTCAAAATTACACAAATGGATATCTGTATCTGCCCAACGCTGAGAATCGAACCCCTGATCTTAAGTCCATAAACTTATCACTGACCAACCGCAGGACTACCTCATTAGATCTGAAGTTTGTAGTTTAATAAGGCCGGTACAGATTGAGCCATGGAAGAAAACAGTGATATTATTGTTTTCTTGACATAATTCGTTAGTTCAAGTTGTTCCAATAAAAGACAACTTAGAAACGAAAGTCTGGACCACGCCAACACGTTCAGCATCAAGGTGTTACTGGCTCAAGTAAAACAGATAAATGTCGCACTCAAGTTTCCACACAAAAAAAAGGCATTCCACAGTTTAGGGCTGTGTGTTCGTTATAAGAGTGGAAGTCAAATTCCACTATTAATTTAAACTTTTCACAATGTTGGTGTTAACTAGCTGCTTTCCATCTACGTTCAAAATTTGAAATGGACAATGTAGTGAACATTGTGTAGCTTTGTGCGAATTTCTGAAACAAAGAGACAAAAATCTTCATTGAAGTTTCGACTCGTAATCTGAGAGTCGCGGTTCGAATCCCCGTCGCACCAGACATGCTCGCCCTTTACAGCCGTGGGGGAATTATAATGTGATGGTCAATCCCACTATTCGTTGGTAAAAAAAGTAGCCCAACAGTTGGCGGTGGGTGTTGATGACTAGCTGCTTAACCTCTGGTCTTACACTGCTAAATTAGAGACGGCTAGCGCAGCTAGCCTTTGAGTAGCTTTGCGCGAAATTCAAAACAAACAAAACAATCATTGAAGATTTAAGCTTTATACAATAAGTTTATATTTTTAATTGTCCACAGAAAAAATCTGCCTTAAGCCCGGATGCAGTAATAACTTCAACAGAGGCACTAGCACTGGTAGTAAATTCTTGGGCAACAATTTAGAGTCTAAAAAATACATTTAAAATAATATGGCACGTTGAGACTGGCACCCGTGGAAATGCAATGTAGAAAAATGTCCACGTGTGTGCCAACATATACGTCATTTTATTCTGGATTCTGTTGGTGACATGAACTAAAAATTTGTGGCTTGTTTACTGAAGATTACTTTCTCTGAAACGTATATATATATTTGGTTCGTTTGTTTTTGAATTTCGCGCATAGCTACACGAGGGCTATCCGCAATAGTCGTCCGTAATTTAGCAGTGTAAGACTAGAGGAAAGGAAGCTAGCTATCACTACCTACCGCCAACTCTTGGGCTACTCTTTTATCAACCATTAATGGGACTGACCGTCGAATGTAACGTCCCCACGGCTGAAAGGGCAAGCTTGTTTGGTGTGACGGGGATTCAAACCCTCAATCCTCGGACTAAGAGTCGAGTACCCTAACCATACCGGGCCATTGTAGCTGATGTAAAATCTGGGAAATATCCGACTTGTGTGTCAACAGAAATATCCGAGTTGATCACGGTATGTTATTATTATGGTAATACTGGACACTAGTCGAAGTGAGAGTGAAAGACACTACAGCCTGGGTGAGAAGTGAACCTTACTTTTAAGAAGATTGATTTAGTTGTTTATTTTTATTGCAATACTACATTGTATTTACTATCAATTTACATAGCATTTGTTTACGTAGTTCCGACAACAAGGTGTACGTCTTGGCAGCTGACAACCACGAGTCTCTCATGATTTGGACCATGGGTCTTCAGGTAAGGTGGTACTAAACAGAAGGTTCCAGAAGGTCGATAACACTTATTTCTTCATTAACGTTATTTTCATGTATTATTTAAATTATATCGATAAATTAATGTTTTGTTGTTGAACAAGTAAAAATGTTTTAAATAGTAGACGCTCTGTTTTCTTTAACTTAGTGTCCACCCCGCTAGTACAGTGGTATGTCTTCGAATTTAGAACGCTAAAATAAGGGGTTCGATTCCACCTCGGTGGGCTGAGGAGATGACACGATGTGGCTTGGCTATATGAAAACACACACATACACCTTTAACTTTGTAAATCTTATTGTGTATGTTTTCATATGTTAGTTGAAATGAAAATATTTTAACACGACAAATGACCTATTTTTCCTTGAATGATTTGTTAAAAGCCTCAAAACTTTGAAGAGTTTTGTTACGTATTACAATATGAAATAGCTTGAAACTAAGTGAAATGATAATATAAATTTATAATTTAAATAAATACTGGAATATATCAGTTTATATTTGCCAACAGTATTGATAAACGCAGTTTATTTTTTAATACAAATATATATTAATATGCAAACAATAATACAATTTACAATGACGCTAATAACAAATATTAATTTATTTACAAACTTACAAAGAATATCAAGTCGTCTTTCTGGTCTGGAACTTCCTTGATGTCTTATTGGTGGTTCGCAATGAGCGAATTAATTTCGAGTTGATATAGGTACAATTCACTTAACAGGGAGCTAGCTTGCCCTGCGTTTATCATGCGTCAAGTTTTTCGCCACCAAAATTATATAATGTATTCGTAAAAACACTAATGTCTAATGTGCATTCGCTAAAGTTTAGTGGTTTGTAATGTTTGAAATCTACAAACTTTCCTGGACAAATATCTGAAGTTTTTCGATTAATAAGCGTAAATCACAGTTATAGCTTTCCAGGTTTATAGTATGTCAACTATAGCAAACCAATAATACATGTTGTCTCTTGGTGCATCGTCTTGGTTATATTTATAAGCGTGAGAAGAGTTACTAGAAATTACAGCCTGCTCAACAATAGTGACGATAAGCTAGTGTTTACATATATACACACACACACATATATTGTTGATTCTTACACTCAAGAATCTTCTACAATTTTAGTGAATCGGCGGGAATTTCGCGATACATATTTAACAATATAAGTTATGTACATTTTTAAATATAAATGTAACTTAAACAAATATCGATATTAAAATAGACGTGTGGTAGTAAATCCGTCACACTATCTTAGTAGGTAATTAAGCACAAAGCTACACAATGAGCTATCTGTGGTTTGCTCACCACAGGTATCGAAGCCCGATTTCTAGCGATGTTATTCTGCAGACATACAACTGTGCCACTAAGGAGGGTAGGTATTTAGGAAATTTAAATATAGTTTCGACTTTTGTCTCAACGTGAAGCGGCCAAATTTCATGTTTTAGTACTCTTCGGGACTTATTATGGACAAGTTAATGTACATTTAAGTTGTGCGTGTTACACTGCCCCCAGTCTTTAACCTGTTGACTGCCAAGTATTTCAGCTGCTACGGCAACTCCGAACCAAGTTCAAAATATAACTCTGATGCTTCTTCATTTTGTAACTTTTTCGTGACGCCATTTTGGATCGAAAGTGAAACAATTTGTAAGTAGGTCAAATGCATGTATGGTGCTGACATCTAGTTCGTTCCTACGATCCAAATACCAGAATCAAAATTTGAGACAGGCACTTCATCTTGTAAGTAACATCAACAAGATGTAAATGGAGACATATCACTTATATGTCAAGTTCTCTTGAGTCTGCAATGTTTCTTGATAGACAGGTCTGTTGCTCACTTGACCGAAATGTCAGTGCAACTCGGCCTTTACTATCTCAAAGTCGCACAGCTGCTCCTGAGTTAAATATCCAATGTAGTCGCCATTACTGTCACACAGTCACCCAGCTGCTCTTAGTTAAATGTCCAATGTAGTCGCCATTACTGTTTCACAGTCAGCCAGCTGCTCTTAATTAAATGTCCAATGTAGTCGCCATTACTGATTCACAGTCACCCAGCTGCTCTTAGTTAAATGTCCAATGTAGTCTTCATTACTGTCTTACAGTTACCCAGCTGCTCATAGTTAAGTGTCCAATGTAGTCGCCATTACTTTCTCACAGTCACCCAGCTGCTCCTAGTTAAATGTCCAATGGAGTCTTCATTACTGTCTTACAGTTACCCAGCTGCTCATAGTTAAATGTCCAATGTAGTCTTCATTACTGTTTCACAGTCACCCAGCTGCTCCTAGTTAAATGTCCAATGGAGTCTTCATTACTGTCTTACAGTTACCCAGCTGCTCATAGTTAAATGTCCAATGTAGTCGCCATTACTGTTTCACAGTCACCCAGCTGCTCCTAGTTAAATGTCCAATGGAGTCTTCATTACTGTCTTACAGTTACCCAGCTGCTCATAGTTAAATGTCCAATGTAGTCGCCATTACTTTCTCACAGTCACCCAGCTGCTCCTAGTTAAATGTCCAATGTAGTCTTCATTACTGTCTCACAGTCACCCAGCTGCTCCTAGTTAAATGTCCAATGTAGTCTTCATTACTGTCTCACAGTCACCCAGCTACTCCTAGTTAAATGTCCAATGTAGTCTTCATTACTGTCTCACAGTCACCCAGCTGCTCCTAGTTAAATGTCCAATGTAGTCTTCATTACTGTCTCACAGTCACCCAGCTGCTCCTAGTTAAATGTCCAATGTAGTCTTCATTACTGTCTCACAGTCACCCAGCTACTCCTAGTTAAATGTCCAATGTAGTCTTCATTACTGTCTCACAGTCATCCAGCTGCTCATAGTTAAATGTCCAATGTAGTCGCCATTACTGTCTCACAGTCACCCAGCTACTCCTAGTTAAATGTCCAATGTAGTCTTCATTACTGTCTCACAGTCATCCAGCTGCTCATAGTTAAATGTCCAATGTAGTCGCCATTACTGTCTCACAGTCATCCAGTTGCTCCTAGTTAAATGCCCAGTGTAGTCGCCATTACTGTCTCACAGTCATCTAGCTGCTCCAAGTTAAATGTCCAATGTAGTCTTCATTACTGTCTCACAGTCACCCAGCTGCTCCTAGTTAAATGTCTAATGTAGTCGCCATTACGGTCTCACAGTCATCCAACTGCTCCTTGTTAAATGTCCAATGTAGTCGCCATTACGGTCTCACAGTCATCCAACTGCTCCTTGTTAAATGTCCAATGTAGTCGCCATTACTGTCTCACAGTCACCCAGCTGCTCCTAGTTAAATGTCCAATGGAGTCTTCATTAATGTCTCACAGTCACCCAGCTGCTCCTAGTTAAATGTCCAATGGAGTCTTCATTAATGTCTCACAGTCACCCAGCTGCTCCTAGTTAAATGTCCAATGTAGTCGCCATTACTGTCTCACAGTCATCCAGTTGCTCCTAGTTAAATGTCCAATGGAGTCTTCATTAATGTCTCACAGTCACCCAGCTGCTCCTAGTTAAATGTCCAATGTAGTCGCCATTACTGTCTCACAGTCACCCAGCTGCTCCTAGTTAAATGTCCAATGGAGTCTTCATTAATGTCTCACAGTCACCCAGCTGCTCCTAGTTAAATGCCCAGTGTAGTCGCCATTACTTTCTCACAGTCACCCAGCTGATCCTAGTTAAATGTCCAATGGAGTCTTCATTACTGTCTTACAGTCACCCAGCTACTCCTAGTTAAATGTCCAATGTAGTCTTCATTACTGTCTCACAGTCATCCAGCTGCTCATAGTTAAATGTCCAATGTAGTCGCCATTACTGTCTCACAGTCATCTAGTTGCTCCTAGTTAAATGCCCAGTGTAGTCGCCATTACTGTCTCACAGTCATCTAGCTGCTCCAAGTTAAATGTCCAATGGAGTCTTCATTACTGTCTTACAGTTACCCAGCTGCTCCTAGTTAAATGTCCAATGTAGTCGCCATTACTTTCTCACTGTCACCCAGCTGCTCCTAGTTAAATGTCCAATGTAGTCTTCATTACTGTCTTACAGTCACCCAGCTACTCCTAGTTAAATGTCCAATGTAGTCGCCATTACTGTCTCACAGTCACCCAGCTGCTCCTAGTTAAATGTCCAATGTAGACGCCATTACGGTCTCACAGTCATCCAACTGCTCCTTGTTAAATGTCCAATGTAGTCGCCATTACGGTCTCACAGTCATCCAACTGCTCCTTGTTAAATGTCCAATGTAGTCGCCATTACTGTCTCACAGTTACCCAGCTGCTCCTAGTTAAATGTCCAATGGAGTCTTCATTAATGTCTCACAGTCACCCAGCTGCTCCTAGTTAAATGTCCAATGTAGTCGCCATTACTCTTTCACAGTCACCCAGCTGCTCTTAGTTAAATGTCCAATGGAGTCGCCATTACTGTCTCACAGTCATCCAGCTGCTCCTAGCTAAATGTCCAATGGAGTCTTCATTACTGTCTCACAGTCATCCAGCTGCTCATAGTTAAATGTCCAATGTAGTCGCCATTACTGTTTCACAGTCACCCAGCTGCTCTTAGTTAAATGTCCAATGTAGTCTTCATAGTGTAGGAATGTATAATTGGAATGCACGTGTAAGAGCTAAGAAGAGTATAGTAAATGCAGTTATCCAGAAAGTGGAAAAATCCGCAAAGATATATCCTGGTTACAACACCAACATTTTTCCTTACTTCTATACTTTTGGGTTGTAGCCACCAATACGGGAGGAACCACAAGGAAAATGTATGAAAGATTTAAATGCCAATTTTCTGACTCCGATTGGCTTTGAAAAAATAAAATAAATATCTTTGAGTTCCATCGTTCTAAACTGGTGGGTCTATTTCACAAGTTTGATTTAGACACGGTGCCTTGGTTTCAAAATATAAATCGATTGAAAATAAATTAAAAAATACGAGCTGAAAAGCTTGGGTATGTTTCTGGTTATTTTTATCGTGCTATTCGTTGCTAAGCGTACAGATACACAATGGACTATCTGTGTTGTTGCCCAACACCGATATCAAGACTTGTATTTTGGCTTTATAAGCCTTCAGACTTACCACCAATGAGCACTACTTGTATTTTGGTTTTATAAGCCTTCAGACTTATCACCACTGAGCACTACTTGTATTTTGGTTTTATAAGCCTTTAGACTTACCACCACTGAGCACTACTTGTATTTTGGCTTTATAAGCCTTCAGACTTACCACCAATGACCACTACTTGTATTTTGGTTTTATAAGCCTTTAGACTTACCACCACTGAGCACTACTTGTATTTTGGCTTTATAAGCCTTCAGACTTACCACCAATGAGCACTACTTGTATTTTGGTTTTATAAGCCTTTAGACTTACCACCACTGAGCACTACTTGTATTTTGGCTTTATAAGCCTTCAGACTTACCACCAATGAGCACTACTTGTATTTTGGTTTTATAAGCCTTTAGACTTACCACCACTGAGCACTACTTGTATTTTGGCTTTATAAGCCTTCAGACTTACCACCAATGAGCACTACTTGTATTTTGGTTTTATAAGCCTTCAGACTTACCACCCCTGAGCACTACTTGTATTTTGGCTTTATAAACCTTCAGACTTACTACCACTGAGCACTACTTGTATTTTGGCTTTATAAGCCTTCAGACTTACCACCACTGAGCACTACTTGTATTTTGGTTTTATAAGCCTTCAGACTTACCACCACTGAGCACTACTTGTATTTTGGCTTTATAAGCCTTCAGACTTACCACCGCTGAGCACTAGGAAGGGGGCGACAACCAATTTTCTTCATAGCAGTGAATTTATTGAAATTTGTATAAAAAGAAGTAGAAATTTCTCCACATTCCATTGCGCAAAATATTACAGTTGTATATCCTTATAAATAACAGAATATATTCGTTAATCCGAAAATGTGTATAACAATAAAATTGTTTGTTTTGAATTTGAATTTCACACAAAGCTACACGAGGGCTATCTGCGCTAGCCGTCCCTAATTTAACAGTGTAAGACTAGAGGGAAGGCAGCCAGTCATCACCACCCACCATCAACTTTGGGCTACTCTTTTAGTAGGATTAACCGTCACATTACACCGCTCCTACGGCTAAAAGAGTGAGCATGTTTGATGTGGCTGGGATTCGAACCCGCGATCCTCAAATTATAAGCCGAACGCCCTAACCACCTGGCCATACCGGGGCCCAAATCATGGGGTACTTGAAATTATGTGTTATTCACGAAACCTGTTATTACACATGTATATATAAATACCAGTGGCGGCTCGCAATTAATATTAACTAGGAGACCAGCGATATATTAATCTCACACCCAGAAACAGAGAAAAGTGAAATACGTACTTTATTTAGGTGTTTCAGTTGATTTATACGTGAATTTGAATCGTCAGTTTTTCATAGGTACAAACACGTTGGTAACGTCGTCGTGCCAGACAAGGCCTAACTGTTGTCTGAATTGTAAAATTCATAAACAATTTCCAAATTAAGATAAGTAGTAGCACCTTTTAACAATATCACTGTAAATCGTTTAATGAAATATATTTTTAATTATTTATATTCATGAAAACACCGAATAATCACAGAATAATACTGAATAATTACAACATTATTAAATTTGTAACAACCATTATTCTTTACCGTGAATCTTGCAAGATTCGTGTGTTGCAAGCTTTTAAAATTATTTTTATTGTTTGATTTAAAAGAAAAGTAGCCTCTGATTGGCTTCATTAACTTACATCAAAATATTTGCTGAGCTTGGAAAGAAGGCTCGGCTGTTTCTGTTTGAGCACAGACAAATTCCACAGCTAAGTAAGCACCAGAAAGTAAACCCACTGTACGTTATTCAGCAAGATGACGTCACTTTGACCAATGACGTAGAGCAAAACAAAAAAGATTCTTGAGCGTTCTACTGTAGTTATTCAAGAATATTACTCTCCAAACGAAGAAAGCATAGGTGTTTAATACAAAAAAAAAGAAATATGTTATTTGTTCTTTGAAAAGAAGTTTCCTCTTTTCCTCTTCTGATGAGCCGCCATTGACATTAGAAAAGGTGCTAAAACTCGCTATTTGGGAACAGCACAGACGCTCGTATTAAAGCAGCACGAAGGTCATGTGGATTTTCTTCTCTAGAGGTCATCAGAAAATATGAAGATCTCTCTTCTATAGACGCTCGATCTCCGGTGTATATGCCGCTTTTCAGCTATCCAGAGCAGCCCAAAGTCGAAAACCGATATGTTTGTTCTTTTTCACCATCTTTTTTTCAACAAGCCTAGCGTCTATCTAGTTTTAGCAGTAGCTATACTTTTATGGTCATTTGATATAGCAAAAGATTGTTCACGATCTTTAGCTGTCACTTTATTATTATGTTATGCAAAATTTATAAAGGTTTAAAATACATTATAACCTAGCAATTCACGTACACCATCTTGTAGATAATACGTAAACAAACAAGCATTAGGTTAAAAATTTATAGCTAAATTAAAAAAGCCATGTGAGTCTGGCTACTGAACTTAAATAAAAAGGAACCAAACAATATAGGGACGTAAATGGGCATATCACTTGATTCGTCTGATGATCAGATAGCAGACTCAGCCGTCTCAACTTTACATGGAGAATAAAATACCTACATTTTTGGATTTCTCGCTGGTAAAAGAAATAGATCCAGAATTTCAAATCGTAAAGTGTTACAATATTGTAAAATAGTCATAAAAGTAGTGTGGTTTGGTTTGAATTTCGTGCAAATCTACACGAGGGATATCTGCGCTAGCCGTCCCTAATCTAGCAGTGTAAGACTAGAGGGAAGGCAGCTAGGCATCACCACTCATCGCCAACTCTTGGGCTACTCTTTCACCAATAAATAGTAGGATTAATGATTGTCACATTATAATGCCCCTACGGCTGAAAGGGCGAGCATGTTTGGTCGTATACGTGAGCCTTAGAGGTCGTTTGTATCTTTGTGCTTAACGAAACAAACAAACCTACGGACTTCATTTCACTGTGACACGATGACCATCGCTCTTAGACAAATGAAAGCATGATGGTAATTATGATAGAGTCTCAAGGGAACACTCTAATAATTTCAGAACGTTTGAATAATAACCTGAAATAGAATAGAAAGTGATGACTAGTTTATTTGGTTCAATAACAACTTGTGAACATATATATAAACTTGTAAGTGTAATTCCAAGTTGTACAATGGAGCTTTTCATTTCGCTTTGCAAGAACTTACTGAGGTTTGGACTTAAAGTAAGACTTTTTCCACGAGACAGTCGCAATCTTTAGTCTGTAGAATGTCTGATAACAAACTGGAGATGAATAGTGTTAAATGTAAGTTGACGTATGGCTCCACATATGTTATCAGTTATCCAATACAGGCCTGGCATGACCAGGTGGTTAAAGCAATCGACTCGTAATCTGAAGGTAATTTATTACATAACCATTATTGATGTACTTTAATATCCGGTACTATTTATGAATGCAGATAATATCCGGTACCATTTATGAATGTAGATAATATCCGGTACTATTTATGAATGTAGATAATATCCGGGACTATTTATGAATGTAGATAATGTCCGGGACTATTTATGAACGTAGATAATATCCGGTACTATTTATGAATGTAGATAATATCCGGTACTATTTATGAATGTAGATAATATCCGGGACTATTTATGAATGTAGATTTTAATGATTTCTGTTTCTTTTCACATTCCATGACGTAATATAGCGAAATAGAGATGTGGCTCTTTCACGCTTGTCATCTATGGTATCAGGAGATGACGTTCCAGCTTGTTCCAAAAATAACCAATCACAGAGAAGAAAAGAGTCTCTACCGGTAAGTATAAGAGTGACAATAAAACTATACCTACATGGACATTGTCCTGAATGGGGTCAGAGTAAGTGTGGTTTATTCATGTCGCATCAGAATTAATATTCAACGAGTAAACCAAACTGTAACAACTCGTCTTTTGTTTCTTAAAGTAAACCAAGCCGTAACAACTCGTCTTTTGTTTCTTAAAGTAAACCAAGCCGTAACAACTCGTCTTTTGTTTCTTAAAGTAAACCAAGCCGTAACAACTCGTCTTTTGTTTCTTAAAGTAAACCAAGCCGTAACAACTCGTCTTTTGTTTCTTAAAGTAAACCAAACTGTAACAACTCGTCTTTTGTTTCTTAAAGTAAACCAAGCCGTAACAACTCGTCTTTTGTTTCCTAAAGTAAACCAAGCCGTAACAACTCGTCTTTTGTTTCCTAAAGTAAACCAAGCCGTAACAACTCGTCTTTTGTTTCCTAAAGTAAAACAAACTGTAACAACTCGTCTTTTGTTTCCTAAAGTAAACCAAACTGTAACAACTAGTCTTTTGTTTCTTAAAGTAAACCAAGCCGTAACAACTCGTCTTTTGTTTCCTAAAGTAAACCAAGCCGTAACAACTCGTCTTTTGTTTCCTAAAGTAAACCAAGCCGTAACAAGTCGTCTTTTGTTTCCTAAAGTAAAACAAACTGTAACAACTCGTCTTTTGTTTCCTAAAGTAAACCAAACTGTAACAACTAGTCTTTTGTTTCTTAAAGTAAACCAAGCCGTAACAACTCGTCTTTTGTTTCCTAAAGTAAACCAAGGTGTAACAACTCGTCTTTTGTTTCTTAAAGTAAACCAAGCCGTAACAACTCGTCTTTTGTTTCCTAAAGTAAACCAAGGTGTAACAACTCGTCTTTTGTTTCTTAAAGTAAACCAAGCCGTAACAACTCGTCTTTTGTTTCCTAAAGTAAACCAAACTGTAACAACTCGTCTTTTGTTTCCTAAAGTAAACCAAACTGTAACAACTCGTCTTTTGTTTCTTAAAGTAAACCAAACTGTAACAACTCGTCTTTTGTTTCTTAAAGTAAACCAAGCCGTAACAACTCGTCTTTTGTTTCTTAAAGTAAAACAAACTGTAACAACTCGTCTTTTGTTTCTTAAAGTAAACCAAGCCGTAACAACTCGTCTTTTGTTTCCTAAAGTAAACCAAACTGTAACAACTCGTCTTTTGTTTCCTAAAGTAAACCAAACTGTAACAACTCGTCTTTTGTTTCCTAAGTAAAACAAACTGTAACAACTCGTCTTTTGTTTCTTAAAGTAAACCAAGCCGTAACAACTCGTCTTTTGTTTCTTAAAGTAAACCAAGCCGTAACAACTCGTCTTTTGTTTCTTAAAGTAAACCAAACTGTAACAACTCGTCTTTTGTTTCCTAAAGTAAACCAAGCCGTAACAACTCGTCTTTTGTTTCCTAAAGTAAACCAAACTGTAACAACTCGTCTTTTGTTTCCTAAAGTAAAACAAACTGTAACAACTCGTCTTTTGTTTCTTAAAGTAAACCAAGCCGTAACAACTCGTCTTTTGTTTCTTAAAGTAAACCAAACTGTAACAACTCGTCTTTTGTTTCCTAAAGTAAACCAAGCCGTAACAACTCGTCTTTTGTTTCCTAAAGTAAACCAAACTGTAACAACTCGTCTTTTGTTTCCTAAAGTAAACCAAGCCGTAACAACTCGTCTTTTGTTTCTTAAAGTAAACCAAGCCGTAACAACTCGTCTTTTGTTTCCTAAAGTAAACCAAGCCGTAACATCTCGTCTTTTGTTTCCTAAAGTAAACCAAACTGTAACAACTCGTCTTTTGTTTCCTAAAGTAAACCAAACTGTAACAACTCGTCTTTTGTTTCCTAAAGTAAACCAAGCCGTAACATCTCGTCTTTTGTTTCCTAAAGTAAACCAAACTGTAACAACTCGTCTTTTGTTTCCTAAAGTAAACCAAACTGTAACAACTCGTCTTTTGTTTCCTAAAGTAAACCAAGCCGTAACAACTCGTCTTTTGTTTCCTAAAGTAAACCAAACTGTAACAACTCGTCTTTTGTTTCCTAAAGTAAACCAAACTGTAACAACTCGTCTTTGTTTCTTAAAGTAAACCAAGCTGTAACAACTCGTCTTTTGTTTCTTAAAGTAAAACAAACTGTAACAACTCGTCTTTTGTTTCTTAAAGTAAACCAAGCCGTAACAACTCGTCTTTTGTTTCCTAAAGTAAACCAAACTGTAACAACTCGTCTTTTGTTTCCTAAAGTAAACCAAACTGTAACAACTCGTCTTTGTTTCCTAAGTAAAACAAACTGTAACAACTCGTCTTTTGTTTCTTAAAGTAAACCAAGCCGTAACAACTCGTCTTTTGTTTCTTAAAGTAAACCAAGCCGTAACAACTCGTCTTTTGTTTCCTAAAAGTAAACCAAACTGTAACAACTCGTCTTTTGTTTCTTAAAATAAAACAAACTGTAACAACTCGTCTTTTGTTTCTTAAAGTAAACCAAGCCGTAACAACTCGTCTTTTGTTTCCTAAAGTAAACCAAACTGTAACAACTCGTCTTTTGTTTCCTAAAGTAAACCAAACTGTAACAACTCGTCTTTTGTTTCCTAAAGTAAAACAAACTGTAACAACTCGTCTTTTGTTTCTTAAAGTAAACCAAACTGTAACAACTCGTCTTTTGTTTCCTAAAGTAAACCAAACTGTAACAACTCGTATTTTGTTTCCTAAAGTAAACCAAGCCGTAACAACTCGTCTTTTGTTTCTTAAAGTAAACCAAGCCGTAACAACTCGTCTTTTGTTTCTTAAAGTAAACCAAGCCGTAACAACTCGTCTTTTGTTTCCTAAAGTAAACCAAACTGTAACAACTCGTCTTTTGTTTCCTAAAGTAAACCAAACTGTAACAACTAACCAAACTGTAACAACTCGTCTTTTGTTTCCTAAAGTAAACCAAACTGTAACAACTCGTCTTTTGTTTCTTAAAGTAAAACAAACTGTAACAACTCGTCTTTTGTTTCTTAAAGTAAACCAAGCCGTAACAACTCGTCTTTTGTTTCCTAAAGTAAACCAAACTGTAACAACTCGTCTTTTGTTTCCTAAAGTAAACCAAACTGTAACAACTCGTCTTTTGTTTCTTAAAGTAAACCAAGCCGTAACAACTCGTCTTTTGTTTCTTAAAGTAAACCAAACTGTAACAACTCGTCTTTTGTTTCTTAAAGTAAACCAAGCCGTAACAACTCGTCTTTTGTTTCCTAAAGTAAAACAAACTGTAACAACTCGTCTTTTGTTTCTTAAAGTAAACCAAGCCGTAACAACTCGTCTTTTGTTTCCTAAAGTAAACCAAACTGTAACAACTCGTATTTTGTTTCCTAAAGTAAACCAAGCCGTAACAACTCGTCTTTTGTTTCTTAAAGTAAACCAAACTGTAACTCGTCTTTTGTTTCCTAAAGTAAACCAAACTGTAACAACTCGTCTTTTGTTTCCTAAAGTAAACCAAGCTGTAACATCTCATCTTTTGTTTCCTAAAGTAAACCAAACTGTAACAACTCGTCTTTTGTTTCCTAAAGTAAACCAAGCTGTAACAACTCGTCTTTTGTTTCCTAAAGTACACCAAGCCGTAACAACTCGTCTTTTGTTTCTTAAAGTAAACCAAGCTGTAACAACTCGTCTTTTGTTTCTTAAAGTAAACCAAGCCGTAACAACTAACCAAGCTGTAACATCTCGTCTTTTGTTTCCTGAGTAAACCAAGCTGTAACAACTAACCAAGCTGTAACATCTCGTCTTTTGTTTCCTGAGTAAACCAAGCTGTAACAACCAGTCTTTTGTTTCCTAAAGTAAACCAAGCCGTAACAACTCATCTTTTGTTTCTTAAAGTAAACCAAGCCGTAACAACTCGTCTTTTGTTTCTTAAAGTAAACCAAGCCGTAACAACTAACCAAGCTGTAACATCTCGTCTTTTGTTTCCTGAGTAAACCAAGCTGTAACAACTAACCAAGCTGTAACATCTCGTCTTTTGTTTCCTAAGTAAACCAAGCTGTAACAACCAGTCTTTTGTTTCCTAAAGTAAACCAAGCTGTAATAACTCGTCTTTTGTTTCTTAAAGTAAACCAAGCCGTAACAACTCGTCTTTTGTTTCTTAAAGTAAACCAAGCCGTAACAACTCGTCTTTTGTTTCCTAAAGTAAACCAAGCCGTAACAACTCGTCTTTTGTTTCTTAAAGTAAACCAAGCTGTAACAACTCGTCTTTTGTTTCCTAAGTAAACCAAGCTGTAACAACTAACCAAGCTGTAACAACTCATCTTTTGTTTCCTAAGTAAACCAAGCTGTAACAACTCGTCTTTTGTTTCCTAAAGTAAAACAAACTGTAACAACTCGTCTTTTGTTTCCTAAAGTAAACCAAACTGTAACAACTCGTATTTTGTTTCCTAAAGTAAACCAAGCCGTAACAACTAACCAAGCTGTAACATCTCGTCTTTTGTTTCCTAAGTAAACCAAGCTGTAACAACCAGTCTTTTGTTTTCTAAAGTAAACCAAGCCGTAACAACTAACCAAGCTGTAACAACTCGTCTTTTGTTTCCTAAAGTAAACCAAGCCGTAACAACTAACCAAGCTGTAACATCTCGTCTTTTGTTTCCTAAGTAAACCAAGCCGTAACAACTCGTCTTTTGTTTCTTAAAGTAAACCAAGCCGTAACAACTAACCAAGCTGTAACATCTCGTCTTTTGTTTCCTAAGTAAACCAAGCTGTAACAACTCGTCTTTTGTTTCCTAAAGTAAAACAAACTGTAACAACTCGTCTTTTGTTTCCTAAAGTAAACCAAACTGTAACAACTCGTATTTTGTTTCCTAAAGTAAACCAAGCCGTAACAACTAACCAAGCTGTAACATCTCGTCTTTTGTTTCCTAAGTAAACCAAGCTGTAACAACTCGTCTTTTGTTTCCTAAAGTAAAACAAACTGTAACAACTAGTCTTTTGTTTCCTAAAGTAAAACAAACTGTAACAACTCGTCTTTTGTTTCCTAAAGTAAACCAAACTGTAACAACTCGTCTTTTGTTTCTTAAAGTAAACCAAACTGTAACAACTCGTCTTTTGTTTCCTAAAGTAAACCAAACTGTAACAACTCGTCTTTTGTTTCCTAAAGTAAACCAAACTGTAACAACTCGTCTTTTGTTTCCTAAAGTAAACCAAACTGTAACAACTCGTCTTTTGTTTCCTAAAGTAAACCAAACTGTAACAACTCGTCTTTTGTTTCCTAAAGTAAACCAAACTGTAACAACTCGTCTTTTGTTTCCTAAAGTAAACCAAACTGTAACAACTCGTCTTTTGTTTCCTAAAGTAAACCAAACTGTAACAACTCGTCTTTTGTTTCCTAAAGTAAACCAAGCCGTAACAACTCGTCTTTTGTTTCCTAAAGTAAACCAAACTGTAACAACTCGTCTTTTGTTTCCTAAAGTAAACCAAGCCGTAACAACTCGTCTTTTGTTTCCTAAAGTAAACCAAACTGTAACAACTCGTCTTTTGTTTCCTAAAGTAAAACAAACTGTAACAACTCGTCTTTTGTTTCCTAAAGTAAAACAAACTGTAACAACTCGTCTTTTGTTTCCTAAAGTAAACCAAACTGTAACAACTCGTATTTTGTTTCCTAAAGTAAACCAAGCCGTAACAACTAACTAAGCTGTAACATCTCGTCTTTTGTTTCCTAAGTAAACCAAGCTGTAACAACTAACTAAGCTGTAACATCTTGTTTTTGGTTTCTAAAGTAAACCAAGCCGTAAAATTCGTCTTTTGTTTCCTAAAGTAAACCAAGCTGTAACAACCAGTCTTTTGTTTCCTAAAGTAAACCAAGCCGTAACAACTCAACAAGCTGTAACATATTGTTTTTTGTTTCTAAAGTAAACCACGCCGTAAGAACTCGTCTTTTGTTTCCTAAGTAAACCAAGCCTTTACGAAACAAAAGACGAGTTGAGTTATTACAGCTTGGTTTACCTAAGGAAACAAAAGACGAGTTGTTACAGCTTGGTTTACTTAGAAAACAAAAGACGAGTTGTTACGGCTTGGTTTACTTAGGAAACAAAAGACGAGTTGTTACGGCTTGGTGTACTTTAGGAAACAAAAGACGAATTTTACGGCTTGGTTTACTTTAGAAACCAAAAACAAGATGTTACAGCTTGGTGAGTTATTACAACTTGATTTACTTTAGGAAACAAAAGACGAGTTGTTACGGTTCGGTTTACTTCAGGAAATAAAATACCGGCTTCTGTGACAAGGATAGTAAAAAAACAAAAAGTAAATAATCCCAACTCAGTTTATTTAGTTAAAAAATAAGTATCTTTGCTGTGTTACCTTTAGAATAATCCAGCTATCTCAATTTTGTTGCTATGGCAACCAAAAAGAAGTCGTGATGCATACTATAAATGTGTAGAGAAATTGAACTTGGTTACAAGCAGGAAGGGTCGACCAAACATGATCATTGTAGAGCAGGTAGCGTTTGGTTGTATCGCTTCTGTCAGATTATGTGATTGGAAAATGAAAGTCCGCGCTATAGAACATGAATAATTTATAGAAGTTAACGATTTTCCATGACATAAATGTAAATTACCTGTCTCACGCCTGGTAAATCTTAGAAAGTAAAGTTTAGCATTACTGAACCACACACACAAACATATTCTTGTGTAAACTTCAACAGCGGGCAGTGTTTGTGATTTCTCTTCGTTAACCCTAATTTTCCTAACTTCGTTGTACATCAAACTGCTCGTGGATCGGTTGTTCTCATGCCACACGAATAAAAGGAAAGAGAAATACCATGATTATGGTAATTACCACTGGGATCAGCGATCTGTTATACGTAGAAAATGTGGGATTTCGTCCATTTTTTGTTCCCTAACGTTTTATTTACACTGACTGTTGGAACAAGGCAGAAGTGAGCGACATATAATAAGTCGGTAAGATGAAAGCTGATGTACAGAACTTAACAAAACCAAAATGTTTTTTTTTTCTTTCTTAGAGCGACCAAGAAATGCAGGCCATGATCAGAAGAGCCCAGAATGCTGAGGGCAAAACTAAAATATTTAGGACTCGTTCACTTCAGCTTCCAAGTAAGCCCAGTGTCCAGAAATCACCATCTTTGTTATCGACTGCAGGGAATCTTTGGGTGGATAAGCCAGAGAAAGGTGATTGTGGTTTTAATTTTTTTTATCATCAAGTTCGGCACTTGAATACTAATGTGAACTCAGGACGCTTCCTGACCTGAAAGTTCGTGACCTTTACTGATAGGTCCCTCTTTCCCATACAAATAATCCACCTTTCCCGAGAGAATTTCATTAGAGACAACTGTGTGTTTGTAAAGTGTTCGGGATAAACTGGAGCGAGTCTGTTATGGCTTGAAAATATGAGTTTTCATTTTTTTATGCACAAAAATATAAGCCCGTAGACATACCATCGTGCCACTAGGGGGCGCTTTAAGCCTCCTGCAACATTGAAATGCAAACTGTTTAAGTCTATAGATTGGAACTAGTATATTAATATCTTATAGTGTTATTCATGTCACATGAATACTTCGTGTGTCTTTTGACTTCATAGAACAGATTACAGCAGTATTAATGTTGAGGATACAAACAGTTAGTTATATGTATAATTACATTCATTTCCTTTAGTAAACTTAAATTGTCAAGTTTTTCTGTCGTGCTTCCCGTATTTTATTTTCTGAACGTTTTTATCTCGCATTTAAGTTCGTAGAACTTTTAAAAGTACCACATAAACGTGATAAATTTAATTTTTGTATATGCCTTCATTATAAAAACAACAAGAATAACAGATAACAAAGGGTTATTATTTATGCTGAAGCGCCCTCTACTGCTTACTTTTATTTATAGTAAATACAATTTCATCAAGCGAGCGTTATAATTACCTTTGGGTACTTTGATATCCGTTTTGTCTTTGAAAGCGTTTAGTACAAACAGTTTTTTTAAGGATATAAACCCTTGACTAAAAAACAGATGGGCCAGGGTCAACATGTTGTACTCGGCATATGAAGGCTGTATTCTGATGGTCACCATGTTGAAATATGAATATGAAGACCGTAATCAGATGGTTAACATGTTGCATTATGTATATGAGGATTCATGGTTCTTATAGGAGTGACAGTCAGATTCCACTGTTCCTTTAGAGTCGTTCAGGAGTTAGAATTGTTTACTGTTGACTGTTTTCCTTCGCTCTAGTTTATCAGTTCAGAACTAGCGACGTCTAGTGGAAACATATTTTGAATAGATTCAAATTCGGAACAAACAAATGAAAGAAAAACAGGTATTGAACGTTATCTAAGGTATGTATCATGTAAGAAATAGAAATTTCGCGGGACTTGTTCACGTTTGAATGGTAATTTATGTGTTGTCCCTCGTGAACTGCGTTTTCTCACCAACAGCTATTTAAATAAGACTCATAACAGTCTAATCTCAAAATTCTTCCGCACAAAAAATGAGAACAACAAAACAAAAAAACAGGAATGTTCTATTCTGTCAGATAATATTTGATAGATAATGTATCAAGGATTCACGATAAACTATTATACTTTAGTTTCCATTTTCTTCGTGTTATTTGTTAACGAGAATGAATGCTAACACTAATCACGTTAACAAATAAAACAACGAAAACATACACTAAATATTTACCATGAATTTATCTATTTTTGATTTATATTTTTTTTCACGAGTCCACAGATAAAAACAAAAAAAATGTCTGTGAATATTATATTTAATACTGGCAGGGGAGTAGATTTTTTACGCCCGATGGGGGGATGATTTTTACAACCACTTATGTGGACCGTTTAATTTGCAAATTGGTAATTTCTGATTACGTGAACCTGAAAGCTGTAAACATACAATCACAGAGTAATTTTGTTGCCACAATACTTACATGTATGCTTAGACCTACTGACTGATACGATCTATCGCTTAGATCGAAAAGCTTAGAAGCACGCCTATATTAAAGATGTACATTTCGGCTACTGAAAAAGCCTACATCTAGGCCTAATTATGTAATTCGATTGGTAAGAACACGAGAATCACAAGAACACACACACCATTTGTAGGCCTGTGATGCAATAAAACAATTCAACAGATCAAACTGTAGGGGAAGATGATTGTATGCACCATACCCCCCACCTAAAATGAAGGGGTGGATGTATCCCCCTTTCCCCCAGGTTCTACGCCCATGAATACTGGGCAAATCTACTAAAGAAAACTTATCCGCAGGTCATAAAACTATTTTTACGTTGGTTCTTGAAAGAGAAGGAGATATTTTATCAGTTTTTTTTAACCACTATTGACCAAGTTTCTCTTGAAAGCCACCCAAACTTCGCAGAAATGTGGAAGCCATATAAATACTGCTATACTAATAGCAAACGCTTTATGTTATTAGAGTAAATAAGGCGTATGTTTATAACACTGTTTCCAGCAGCCTTATTATTATTGATTATATTTTTATGTACAGAAAACATGGCTACGAATATTTTACTGATACCTGGATAGTAGTGCCCTCTATGAGATCTTCAGGTTCCCCCATTGAAAAAAAATAAATCCGGTGTTTAATTAATGTGTATTAACTGAAAAATAAATTGTGCAATATTACAGATTATTAACTGGAAAATGTAACGCTGTGGGTTCGGTATAGCCAGCTAGTTAGGGCGCTCGAGTCGTTATCTGAGGGTCGCGGGCTTGTATCCCTGTTACACCAAACATGCTTGCTCTTTAAGGGGTGGGGGCGTTATAACGAGACTGTCAATCCCACTATTCGTTGGTAAAAGAGTAGCCCAAGAGTTGGCGGTGGGTGGTCATGACTAGATGCCTTCCCTCTAATCTTACATGGCTATATTAGGGACAACTAGCACAGATAGCCCTCGTGTAGCTTTGCACGAAAATCGAAACAAACAAACCTTCACGTTGAGGATTCGAGTTCACTGTTATGTTTTCTGTGACTTTTTCAGTGAGATTTCTAGTATTAGGTGATTACCATGGTAGAATTCTCTGCTCTTGTGACAGGTGATTTATTCTATTTCACTTGTTAAAGACAAAACCAACTGGTTCAGTAAATATTGGTTAGGTGAGAGAAGAAACCGAGGCAACAACAAACTAATGGAAAACGTGTAACATTCAACTGCATGTATGTAGGTTAACGTTTATTGTCCATAAATGGACGTAAACAACTTTAAGAAACATGATAATTAGAAACTGTTAATATATAAAAGGAGATTAGAGAACACAAGAAACTAAAGTTATAAGTTGAATCAAACTGGAAATATTGTATTTTTAAGCCTATAAACGTAAACAAACTACACTATTTATTCCCACACTAGTTTGTTACAGTCCCAAGCTGTAGGCTTTGAAAATATAAATTTTGGTTCGAATTTCGCACAAAGCTACACGAATGTTATGTGTGCTAGTCGTCTCTGATTTAGCAATGTAAGACCAGAGCGAAGGCAGCTAGTCATCACCACCCACCGCCATCTCTTGGGCTACTCTTTTGCAAACGAATAGTATGATTCGTCGTCATAATATAACGCCTCTGCGGCTAAAAGGGTGAGCACGTTTGGTGTAACGGAGATTCGTACCCGCGACTCTCGGATTGCGAGTCGAGCGCCCGAACCATCTAACAACAATTGGAAAAACTAGTAGGTTTGTTGAAAGCTAGAAATGACAATGAAGTTTGAGTTAAGGTTGTGTTTTCTCAGAGCAAAGCCACATCGGGCTATCTGCTGAGCCCACCGAGGGGTATCGAACCCCTGATTTTAGCGCTGTAAATCCAGAGACATACCGCTGTACTAGCGCGAGGCTTGAGTTAAGGACTTCTGTTTCCGTAGTAACCAAAACTGTTTTTTGCGATACTCTTGATTGAAGCTCTACTCAAGTGTGAATGAATAGAACCAGAACGCAACTCACACACGTATGTATTTATACATATTCGTTTTGTATTTTAATTTCGCGCTTGGCTACTCGAGGGCTATCTGCGCTAGCCGTCCCTACTTTAGCAGTGTAAGGCTAGAGGGAAAGCAGCTAGTCATCATCACCCACCGCCGACTCTTGGGCTACTATTTTACCAACGAAGAGTGGGATTGACCATCCCATTATAACGCCCCCAACGGCTGAAAAGGGGAGCACGTTTGGTACGACGGGGATTCGAACCCGCGATTCTCAGATTACTAGTCGAACGCTTTAACCCACCTGGCCATGCCAGACCCCGTGGAACTCTTTATAAAACTATGTAGGAATTTATAAAATAATTTTAAGAAATCAGAAGTGGGTAAATCGCACCGATTAAACAAAATTTAAAACCTAAAGTGAAAAAATAAAAACCAAAGCTCTTCGGGTTTTATGTTTGACTTGAACAAGAATTGATCATGAATATTTTTTTGTTTTTTTAATCAGTTACAAATTATTTTTCGTCGAACACTTTAAAACAACTACTATTATGCTTACTTCACTAATGCTCCCCGGTGGCACAGCAGCATGTCTACAGTAATCCTTGATGACGAGAAACCCACTTGAAATAAAATATTAGCATATACTAATTAAAAACCTAACATCCACCTGCAACTCCCTCTACAATCCCGTACCTGTTTATACTCTCGTACTTAAGACACATTTCCGTCAACTGTCACATTCAAATTCTTTCTTTGTTAACCTGAAAATGACCTAGAAAGATCGAAACGCTGTTCTTTCCTTATTAATAAAAGTGTTAATACCAATAACAGCCGTTCTGAGATACAGTATGCATACAGCCTTACAATGCTAGACACCGGGTTTCGTTGTGGGAAGAGCACAGATAGCTCATTGTGTTGTTTTCTGCTTACTTTCAAACAACTACCACGTATATATTCTTTACCCAACCCACAAGAATCTCTCTGTGTCACAAAGGTCGGTATGTACTTTTAGGGCACGGGAAAGTAACATAAGGGGTTCCCCAACCCACAAGAATCTCTCTGTGTCACGAAGGTTGGTATGCACTTTTATGGCACGGGGAAGTAACATAAGGGGTTCGAAATTTGGATATGATCCCTTATATTCCGGGGCCCCTCCCTATATTTTCCCCGTGAGTTGAACTAATCGGAGCATCAATTAGTATCATATGACAATCTTAATATGGACTAACCTGAAATGGACTAACTGTATGATGATTGTTAAAAATATAAAGATAGAGGTCGCTGATTGTGATTCTCTGCTTTGTTTCAGATTCGTTTCTGAGACTTACTCCTCTGGTCCAAAGCTCAGACCACTCAGAGGAAGACGAGCAAGTTAATGAAATATCCTGCGATGAAATTGCAGGTGTAGCAGGAACCAGTAGCAAGGAAAACACAAATAAAGAACAGCTAGAAGAAGAAGTCCGTAGCGTTATCGACTTAGACCGAAACAACAACGACAGCAGACGAGGATCTCTCGAAAGGTACACGAAGAACAGCGATGAATTTCGCAACGATTCCGACGGTAACAATTCTGCCAAGGATAGTGATTCCAGTGCACAGACCTCTGGCTCAGAAACTATAGATAAGTATCAGAAAAACTGCATTTCGAATTCCGAACAGTTCATCTTCTCTGCTGATAGAGTGACAGTTCTGAAAAAAATAAATTCCGGTTCTCACAAAACAGGAGAATTTAAACGAGATTTCGATCGAACAGGGTGAGTTACGTTTCATTATTACAAGATATTAAAATGTTACATTGTATCGTTTAAAGTATGCATTCAGTTGCACGTTATTTCCGTGTACTTAAGTAATAATTGATTCGATTGCTTTGCTGCTAAGCGCAAAGCTGGAGAAGATGTTTGTTTGTTTTAATTATAAAATCTGTGATAAATCATTTTCCGTTTCCTTCACACGTAAACCCAAGCTTTATTCTTTGGTTTGCGTGGTTTTTTTTTTTTTTTCATTTCGCGCAAAGCTACTCGAGGACTATTTGCTCTAGCCGTCCCTAATTTAGCAGTGTAAGACTAGAGGAAAGGCAGCGAGCCATCAACACCCACTGCCAACTCTTGGGCTACTCTTTTACCAACGAATAGTGGGATTGACCGTCACATTATATCGCCTCCACGGCTGAAAGGGCGAGCATGTTTGATGTGACGGAGATTCGAATCCGCGACATTAGGATTACGAGTCGAGTGCCTTAACCCACCTGGCCATTCCGGGTCATGCTAAAAATTAACTATCAGTGATGTGCCCACTGCGGGGATCGAACACCGGACTTAAGCGTGATAAACAACATACTACTGTACAGGTTTATTATAATTTGTCATTTCTACTCCTTAATGTGAGTTAATTTAAATGGTAATGTAGATGAAAAACATTAATTACTAGCTACTTCATGTTACATCATAACCAAATAACCAGATAATAATTCTAACGCTACTACATGATTGTCTGCAGCGTCTATTTTGTTGGCTAGATATAGTTAGGCTGTTCCAAGGATTAGAACAAATATTTTTGTTGTCTGGTTGCAGTTTTGTTGATACATTATCAGCTACAAATGTATCTGCGGTTGTGTTATCTAACTACACTTATAGTGATATGTGATTTACTGTAAATGTATCTTTGGTTACATTATTCAACAGGTATGTGTTACATACTAACCAAACCATGATTTACTACAAATGTATTTTTGGTTGCATTATTCAACTGGTATGTGTTACCTTGTTACCAATCCACGATTTACTACAAATGTATCTTTGGCTACATTATTCAACAGGTATGTGTTACCTAGTTACCAATCCACGATTTACTACAAATGTATTTTTGGTTACATTATTCAACAGGTATGTGTTACCTAGTTACCAATCCATGAGTTACTACAAATGTATCTTTGGTTACATTATTCAACAGGTACATGTTAACTAGTTACCAATCCATGATTTACCACAAATGTATCTTTGGTTGCATTATACAACAGGTATGTGTTACCTAGTTACCAATCCATGATTTACCACAAATGTATCTTTGGTTACATTATTCAACAGGTATGTATTACCTAGTTACCAATCCATGATTTACCACAAATGTATCTTTGGTTACATTATTCAACAGGTATGTGTTACCTAGTTACCAATCCATGATTTACCACAAATGTATCTTTGGTTGCATTATTCAACAGGTATGTGTTACCTAGTTACCAATCCATAAGTTACTACAAATGTATCTTTGGTTGCATTGTTCAACTGGTATGTGTTACCTAGTTACCAATCCACGATTTACCACAAATGTATCTTTGGTTACATTATTCAACAGGTATGTGTTACCTAGTTACCAATCCATTATTTACTACAAATGTATCTTTGGTTACATTATTCAACAGGTATGTGTTACCTAGTTACCAATCCATGATTTACTACAAATGTATTTTTGGTTACTTTATTCAACAGGTACATGTTAACTAGTTACCAATCCATGATTTACTACAAATGTATCTTTGGTTACATTATTCAACAGGTATGTGTTACCTAGTTACCAATCCATGATTTACCACAAATGTATCTTTGGTTGCATTATTCAACTGGTATGTGTTACCTAGTTACCAATCCATGATTTACCACAAATGTATCTTTGGTTGCATTATTCAACAGGTATGTGTTACCTAGTTACCAATCCAAGATTTACTGTAAATGTATCTTTGGTTACATTATTCAACTGGTATGTGTTACCTAGTTACCAATCCATGATTTTCTACAAATGTATCTTTGGTTACATTATTCAACAGGTATGCGTTACCTGGTTACAAATCCATGATTTACTACAAATGTATCTTTGGTTGCATTATTCAACTGGTATGTGTTACCTTGTTACCAATCCATGATTTACCACAAATGTATCTTTGGTTACATTATTCAACAGGTATGTGTTACCTAGTTACCAATCCAGGATTTACTACAAATGTATCTTTGGTTACATTATTCAACAGGTATGTGTTACCTAGTTACCAATCCATGAGTTACTACAAATGTATCTTTGGTTACATTATTCAACAGGTATGTGTTACCTAGTTACCAATCCACGATTTACTACAAATGTATCTTTGGTTACATTATTCAACAGGTATGTGTTACCTAGTTACCAATCCATGAGTTACTACAAATGTATCTTTGGTTACATTATTCAACAGGTACATGTTAACTAGTTACCAATCCATGATTTACCACAAATGTATCTTTGGTTACATTATTCAACAGGTACATGTTAACTAGTTACCAATCCATGATTTACCAGAAATGTATCTTTGGTTGCATTATTCAACAGGTATGTGTTACCTAGTTACCAATCCATGATTTACCACAAATGTATCTTTGGTTACATTATTCAACAGGTATGTGTTACCTAGTTACCAATCCATGATTTACCACAAATGTATCTTTGGTTGCATTATTCAACAGGTATGTGTTACCTAGTTACCAATCCATGAGTTAATACAAATGTATCTTTGGTTGCATTGTTGAACTGGTATGTATTACCTAGTTACCAATCCATGATTTACCACAAATGTGTCTTTGGTTACATTATTCAACAGGTATGTGTTACCTAGTTACCAATCCACGATTTACCACAAATGTATCTTTGGTTACATTATTCAACAGGTATGTGTTACCTAGTTACCAATCCAGGATTTACTACAAATGTATCTTTGGTTACATTATTCAACAGGTATGTGTTACCTAGTTACCAATCCACGATTTACTACAAATGTATCTTTGGTTACATTATTCAACTGGTATGTGTTACCTAGTTACCAATCCATGATTTACTACAAATGTATCTTTGGTTACATTATTCAACAGGTATGTGTTACCTAGTTACCAATCCATGATTTACTGTAACTGCATCTTTGGTTACATTATTCAACAGGTATGTGTTACCTAGTTACTAATCCATGATTTACTGAAAATGTATCTTTGGTTACATTATTCAACAGGTATGTGTTACTTAGTTACTAATCCATGATTTACTGTAAATGTATCTTTGGTTACATTATTCAACAGGTATGTGTTACCTAGTTACCAATCCATGATTTACTACAAATGTATCTTTGGTTACATTATTCAACAGGTATGTGTTACCTAGTTACCAATCCATGATTTACTGTAAATGTATCTTTGGTTACATTATTCAACAGGTATGTGTTACCTAGTTACCAATCCATGATTTACTACAAATGTATCTTTGGTTACATTATTCATCAGATATGTGTTATCTAGTTACCAATCCATGATTTACTACAAATGAATCTTTGGTTACATTATTCAACAGGTATGTGTTACCTAGTTACCAATCCATGATTTACTACAAATGTATCTTTGGTTACATTATTCAACAGGTATGTGTTACCTAGTTACCAATCCATGATTTACCACAAATGTATCTTTGGTTACATTATTCAACTGGTATGTGTTACCTAGTTACCAATCGATGATTTTCTACAAATGTATCTTTGGTTACATTATTCAACAGGTATGTGTTACCTAGTTACAAATCCATGATTTACTACAAATGTATCTTTGGTTGCATTATTCAACTGGTATGTGTTACCTAGTTACCAATCCATGATTTACCACAAATGTATATTTGGTTACATTATTCTACAGGTATGTGTTACCTAGTTACCAATCCATGAGTTACTACAAATGTATCTTTGGTTATATTATTCAACAGGTATGTGTTACCTAGTTACCAATCCATGATTTACTGTAAATGTATCTTTGGTTACATTATTCAACAGGTATGTGTTACCTAGTTACCAATCCATGAGTTGCTACAAATGTATCTTTGGTTACATTATTCAACAGGTACATGTTAACTAGTTACCAATCCATGATTTACCACAAATGTATCTTTGGTTGCATTATTCAACAGGTATGTGTTACCTAGTTACCAATCCATGATTTACCACAAATGTATCTTTGGTTGCATTATTCAACAGGTATGTGTTACCTAGTTACCAATCCATGATTTACCACAAATGTATCTTTGGTTACATTATTCAACAGGTATGTATTACCTAGTTGCCAATGCATGATTTACTGTAAATGTATCTTTGGTTACATTATTCAACAGGTATGTGTTACCTAGTTACCAATCCATGATTTACTACAAATGTATCTTTGGTTACATTATTTAACAGGTATTTTTACCTTGTACCACTCCATGATTTACTACAAATGCATCTTTCGTAACATTATTCAACAGGTACATGTTACCTAGTTACCAATCCATGATTTACTACAAATGTATCTTTGGTTACATTATTCAACAGGTATGTGTTACCTAGTTACCAATTCACGATTTACTGTAAATGTATCTTTGGTTACATTATTCAACAAGTATGTGTTACCTAGTTACCAATTCACGATTTACTGTAAATGTGTCTTTGGTTACATTATTCAACAGGTATGTGTTAGCCATTCATTTTTCAACTGTCCATCTGACTACAACTTTTATGAATATTATAACATCTGTATGGATATATAATCCAGGAGGTTTACAGTACTGTGTAAAAGTGTTAAGATAACGTGAGAAATTAGATTTCAGGCTACTTTCAAAGAAGAATGGAAGGTGAATCATAGGAGAAATGTGTGAATTTCGTTCGCCTTCATATTTAATTCAACAGAAACTCAGTGGAAATGTTTGAGTTCAGTAAACAGTTAATATGTTGTGTGTCCTTCTTTTGCTTTAGTAACTGTAGATAATGTTTCAGGTATTGTTGTAACATATTTAATCAAAGTGTCCTTTGGGATTTTACTCCAAATGTCTCTGACACACTCTCATAAAGTTTCTGTAGAAGTAACTTTTGATTTGTCAAGTTTTGGTCTATCAAATCCCAGGCTTACTCAACTGGGTTGAGATCGAGGCTCTGCGGGACCATTGTATCATTTAAATGACTCCAGCAGCTTGTTTTCTCAGTTAAGTAATTTCTGCATGGGTTGGATGAGTTTTTTGGGTCATTTATCTTCTTGGTAGTAGAAAACTTTACTGATAATACACAAACCACTGGGTATACCATGATGGATCAGTATCCATCGATTTTATAAATATCTCCTCTCGCCTTAGCAGAATGAAAGCACCCTCAAACCCTCACACTGCCTCCCTGTATGTGCTATACACTTAGGTGAGTTTCTTTTACTGGGTACACAACCTAAGAATTGAACCAAAAGCTCCAAACTTAGATTCATCTGTCCATAACACCCTTTTTCAATCATCAACAGTCCTGTTTTTAGTAAATTTCAGTGTCCTGGTAATATTTGGAGGTCAAAGTAAAGGTTTTTTTTTAACTGCTACATCACCAAATATTCCATTCTCATTGGGTCTTCTTAATACTGTAGAACTGGACACTTTGCTATAATTTGGCACCTTGTTGTTTATCTCGTGCTTAAGATCAGTAGCTGTCTTCCTTCTGTTCTGAAGACTACATAAACAAAGATACTTAACATCAGTATCATTGAGTTAAGGTGTTCTACCTCTTCCTTTTCCTATTTCAAATTCACCAGTCTCAGTCTCATGATCTAGGGTATACTTGACAGTGTTTGGGGAACATTTCGGGTCTGCAGTAATTTGTTGGAGTGTCCAACCAGCATCACATAAATCTTTTATGCAAACCCTCTGCCCTACTGACAATTCTGTATGTTTCATGGACTGTGGCATGACAACAAAACTTAATATATAGATAGACTGTCTTTATGAAGGTTTATTTGTGGAGTGCTATTAAATTGATATCATATACTGGTACAATATGCTAGGCCCTTGCAAGCTTATTACTACATAGTTAAGACACTGTATGTGGTACCATGATAGTTACTTCAGGCTTCCAGTCTCATCAGTATGATTCTTTCAAGAAGAATCCTTATGACATACCTTTGATACAAGTATATGGGGATTCTAAAGAATGATAAGTGTTCTCACCTTGAATTAGTTAATTGTTAACAGGATACAGTGAAGCATTACCATAGCGTTGGAATTTATATTCTCTAATGGCATGTAAGAATTAGTCTCCAAAATGGAAAAAAAAAAGACAAAATATTCTCCTATCCTAACAGTTTTGTAACTGACTGTAACAAACATCTGGAAATATTATTCTACATCGTTACAAGTAGAGGACTCCATGACATCTTCCCGAATAGTTACAGATAGATAAATCAATGATGTTATGTTAATCGTTATAGGTGTATGAATCGATGGTCTTATGTGAATAATTATAGATAAATTAATTTATAACATCTACTTGTGTTGTCAGATAAAATAATTTATAACATCTACCTGTGTAGTTAGATAAATTAATTCATAACATCTACCTGTGTAGTTAGATAAATTAATTCATAACATCTACCTGTGTAGTTAAATAAATTAATTCATAACATCTACCTGTGTAGTTAGATAAATTAATCTATAACTTCTACCTGTGTAGTTAGATAAATTAATTCATAACATCTACCTGTGTAGTTAGATAAATTAATTTATATCATCTACCTGTGTAGTTAGATAAATTAATTTATAACATCTACCTGTGTAGTTAGATAAATTAATTCATAACATCTACCTGTGTAGTTAGATAAATTAATTTATAACATCTACCTGTGTTGTTAGATAAATTAATTCATAACATCTACCTGTGTAGTTAGATAAATTAATCTATAACATCTACCTGTGTAGTTAGATAAATTAATTTATAACATCTACCTGTGTAGTTAGATAAATTAATCTACAACATCTACCTGTGTAGTTAGGTAAATTAATTTATAACATCTACCTGTGTAGTTAGATAAATTAATCCATGACATCTACTTCTCAAAAGAAACTTCTACAAAAATAAAACCAAAACTATAATATTTATATTTCAGTGTATTTATGTAATTTAAAGTCTGATACATGAAAAATATATGGAAGATTAAAATATATATATATATATATTTATACTTACGATAATAATTCGTGATACAATCCCTCATACTGTTTACGTTTTTATATTTCACCATGTGTTATTTCCCTTTGGAGCAAGGCCTAACGATTAGGGCGTTCGAATAGCAGGGTCAAAACACTGTGTCGAACACACCTTCACAGGTGTGGACAAGTTATAATATGTCAGTCAATCTCACTATTCATACGTAAAGATCAGCCAAAGAGTTGGCGATAGGTGTTAAAAGCCAGTTGTATTTACGTGATAGGTGTTGAAAGCCAGTTGTATTTACGTGATCAGCAATTTAGGATTAGGAACGATGGTACGTAGCCGCAATAGCTTTGCCAAGTCTTTACCTATCTATCCACTTACTGTTGTTATGCCCAAACATATGTTGTCAAATGTGTCTTAAGTTTGTATGAATCGACAGGTCTGTATCCGGAACGTCTGTGTCCAGCGATTCGGCCATGGGGCATAGTGAATGTGACCATTCAGTTCGACTTGAGGAATTAGAGGCAGATCTCATGTAAGTTTTTATTTTTTTTTGTTTCTTGAATTTATGTAGATATATTAGGAATTGTTCAGTAGTAGAAACGACCCACTAGACTGTAATGATTATGGTTTGTGCAATAACACTGAAAATAAAACTAGAATATCAGCTGTGCTTTAACGGAAAGTGTAGGTTGTGACCTTGTGCGTTGTCGCTTTTTATTATTATTTCTTTAAGTTGTTGCATTGCAAAACCAATAGATCCTTTTGAATTCCAACACATTGACGGGCTCTTGGTTTTGTTTTTTTTTAATTTCGCGCAAAGCTGTACGAGGCCTATCTCTGCTAGCCGTCCCTAATTTATCAGTGTAAGACTAGAGGGAAGGCAGCTAGTCATCACCACTCACTGCCAACTCTTGGGCTACTCTTTAACCAACGAATAGTGAGATTGACCGTCAAATTATAACGCCCACATGGCTGAAAGGACGAGCATGTTTGGTGCGACGGGGATTCGAACCCACGATCCTCAGATTACGAGTCGAACGCCTTAACTCACCTGGCCGTGTCGGCTCTCGGGCTCTTGGAAATAACTTTACTAATGTCTAAGTGTTGAAAAGCATTAGGTCTAGTTTTCAGGCTGCAGATTGATAGGTCCGACGTTTAAGATGTAGTTTCGCTGAATCGTATCTGTATTTTCTGGTGTGGGCGTATTATGAAAGTGACGCTCTATCTCTTTATTCGGTTCAAAGAATCAGACAAGATCCTTGTAGCGGTAGGTGTTTCCAAATGACTATCCCACCACTGGTCAGTAGTTCCAAATAAGAGATAACCATGACTTTTGAACTGTAGGAGTCTTTGATCTGACCATTTAGTTCACGAGCACATAGGGTGTTGTTAAGGTCGACTTGAAGTTTCAGATTAATTTCAAAGATTCTTTACCTGTTATCGAAAATTATGTGTTTATGTACTGGATAAAAAATCTGGCGAAAAATAATTTTTCGTCGTTATTAGCGTTGATTCAACGGCTTTCGTTATTAGCGTTGAGTTAACGGCTTGGAAAATTTAATTTCAAAAATTAGTGGAACTATATATTTTTTATGAATAACGTTGGGTATTTACGCCTAATTGAAACGATTAACGTTGGGTATTTACGCCTAATTGAAATGATTAACGTTGGGTATTTACGCCTAATTGAAATGAATAACGTTGGGTATTTAAGCCTAATTGAAATGAATAACGTTGGGTATTTATGCCTAAATGAAATGAAATTTCCTCAAGTTTTTGTTTCCAGTTAAAACGATCGAGGATACAATGTTTGTTTTGAACGTATATATGTGAGGAAATTGTAGCTCAAACTTAAATTTATCCAATGTTTTAACTTAAGCCTAAAAACAGGTGTTATTTAATTAGTTGAACGAATGGTACACTGTCAAAAGTTAGAGAAAATAGATGTCGGATTTATTGATAACTGATTTAAATAACATATTCAGTAAATCACGCCATGTATTTTAAAAAAATGTTTTTCTAATGATGCACATTGTGGCTAATGCTTTTGTGTAACTGTTTAAAACAAGTAGGCCTACTGGATTAATATTTTATTTTGTCTTACTTGTAACACACGCTTAACGTTGTAAACAAAAACACTGACCAAAATCTCAGACAAGCGTGCATGCAACACACAAAAAAATTGAACAATTTTAAGGGTTAATTTTTAAATTTATTACGATAGCTTCAGAATATAGAGTTTAGAAGTAGGTTTGTTTTGAAGCTATAACTCTCCAACTCTATTATTTGTCACAATGATCAGTTAGTTGTTAAGTGTAACTTTGGTGTTCATGGCTGATTTATTATTCTTTTAGGATGACGAAATGTGAGCTGGCTAAGGCCTTAAACAGGGAAGCTGGCTGTAAAAGCACAATATCAGAAAAGGACCAACTGATTAGGGATTTACACGACCGTATTAGAGAACTTGAGCACAAGGAAAATGACATATGGTACGAAACTAAAGTCGTTCAATTTGAAGACAATAGAGAGTTGGGTAATAGTTCTGTGCTTATTGTAACTCTAAGAACTCACGAGTCTACAATAGCATGTAGAGAGTTGGGTAATAGTTCTGTGCTTATTGTAACTCTAAGAACTCACGAGTCTACAATAGCATGTAGAGAGTTGGGTAATAGTTCTGTGCTTATTGTAACTCTAAGAACTCACGAGTCTACAATAGCATGTAGAGAGTTGGGTAATAGTTCTGTGCTTATTGTAACTCTAAGAACTCACGAGTCTACAATAGCATGTAGAGAGTTGGGTAATAGTTCTGTGCTTATTGTAACTCTAAGAACTCACGAGTCTACAATAGCATGTAGAGAGTTGGGTAATAGTTCTGTGCTTATTGTAACTCTAAGAACTCACGAGTCTACAATAGCATGTAGAGAGTTGGGTAATAGTTCTGTGCGAATTGTAACTCTAAGAACTCACGAGTCTACAATAGCATGTAGAGAGTTGGGTAATAGTTCTGTGCTTATTGTAACTCTAAGAACTCACGAGTCTACAATAGCATGTAGAGAGTTGGGTAATAGTTCTGTGCTTATTGTAACTCTAAGAACTCACGAGTCTACAATAGCATGTAGAGAGTTGGGTAATAGTTCTGTGCTCATTGTAACTCTAAGAACTCACGAGTCTACAATAGCATGTAGAGAGTTGGGTAATAGTTCTGTGCTCATTGTAACACTAAGAACTCACGAGTCTACAATAGCATGTAGAGAGTTGGGTAATAGTTCTGTGCTCATTGTAACTCTAAGAACTCACGAGTCTACAATAGCATGTAGAGAGTTGGGTAATAGTTCTGTGCTCATTGTAACTCTAAGAACTCACGAGTCTACAATAGCATGTAGAGAGTTGGGTAATAGTTCTGTGCTCATTGTAACACTAAGAACTCACGAGTCTACAATAGCATGTAGAGAGTTGGGTAATAGTTCTGTGCTCATTGTAACTCTAAGAACTCACGAGTCTACAATAGCATGTAGAGAGTTGGGTAATAGTTCTGTGCTTATTGTAACTCTAAGAACTCACGAGTCTACAATAGCATGTAGAGAGTTGGGTAATAGTTCTGTGCTTATTGTAACTCTAAGAACTCACGAGTCTACAATAGCATGTAGAGAGTTGGGTAATAGTTCTGTGCTTATTGTAACTCTAAGAACTCACGAGTCTACAATAGCATGTAGAGAGTTGGGTAATAGTTCTGTGCTTATTGTAACTCTAAGAACTCACGAGTCTACAATAGCATGTAGAGAGTTGGGTAATAGTTCTGTGCTTATTGTAACTCTAAGAACTCACGAGTCTACAATAGCATGTAGAGAGTTGGGTAATAGTTCTGTGCTTATTGTAACTCTAAGAACTCACGAGTCTACAATAGCATGTAGAGAGTTGGGTAATAGTTCTGTGCTTATTGTAACTCTAAGAACTCACGAGTCTACAATAGCATGTAGAGAGTTGGGTAATAGTTCTGTGCTCATTGTAACTCTAAGAACTCACGAGTCTACAATAGCATGTAGAGAGTTGGGTAATAGTTCTGTGCTCATTGTAACTCTAAGAACTCACGAGTCTACAATAGCATGTAGAGAGTTGGGTAATAGTTCTGTGCTCATTGTAACTCTAAGAACTCACGAGTCTACAATAGCATGTAGAGAGTTGGGTAATAGTTCTGTGCTCATTGTAACTCTAAGAACTCACGAGTCTACAATAGCATGTAGAGAGTTGGGTAATAGTTCTGTGCTCATTGTAACTCTAAGAACTCACGAGTCTACAATAGCATGTAGAGAGTTGGGTAATAGTTCTGTGCTCATTGTAACTCTAAGAACTCACGAGTCTACAATAGCATGTAGAGAGTTGGGTAATAGTTCTGTGCTCATTGTAACTCTAAGAACTCACGAGTCTACAATAGCATGTAGAGAGTTGGGTAATAGTTCTGTGCTTATTGTAACTCTAAGAACTCACGAGTCTACAATAGCATGTAGAGAGTTGGGTAATAGTTCTGTGCTTATTGTAACTCTAAGAACTCACGAGTCTACAATAGCATGTAGAGAGTTGGGTAATAGTTCTGTGCTTATTGTAACTCTAAGAACTCACGAGTCTACAGCATGTAGAGAGTTGGGTAATAGTTCTGTGCTTATTGTAACTCTAAGAACTCACGAGTCTACAATAGCATGTAGAGAGTTGGGTAATAGTTCTGTGCTTATTGTAACTCTAAGAACTCACGAGTCTACAATAGCATGTAGAGAGTTGGGTAATAGTTCTGTGCTTATTGTAACTCTAAGAACTCACGAGTGAAAGCACAGCAGAATATGTAACAAAATGTAAACCACACTACAGTTAACATATCCAGTGACGGTGAAGCCTTTAGTCTAACATCAGGACTACAGGCGTACGAGATGGGATGGGTCTGTGAGATATACGATAGCGATCTAGTTTGCAATACGTACGGTCATTAGGGTAAATTTTCAGTTTTCATTCAGGAAAAATTAGAATCAGAAAATATAACTTCATAAACTCATTTAGGCGAAATTTGTGTAGCCCCGCTCCCTGAAAAATCCCCGTACGCCTATAACCAGGACTTACCAGAGGGCTAGAACTTGTTTTGTATGTTTTTTGTTTGGTTTGAATTTCGCGCAAAGCGACTTGAGGGCTAACTGCGCTAGCCGTCCGTATAATATAATTATTTCCTTCAGAGATTGTACATTAAAAAGACAAATAAACCGAAACTGGGGCCTTTTCTGAAAATCGTTGAACCTTTTGCGCGTGGTCTTGTCTATTAACTCTTTTTAAGGTCTGTACAAAGGAAATGTTATTATACATGCTGGGCCCGGCATGGCCAAGTGTGTTAAGGCGTGCGACTCGTAATCTGAGGGTCGCAGGTTCGTATCCCCGTCGCGCCAAACATGCTCGCCCTTTCAGTCGTGGGGGTGTTATAATGTGACGGTCAATCCCACTATTGGTTGGTAAAAGAGTAGCCCAAGAGTTGATGGTGGGTGGTGATGACTAGCTGCCTTCCCTTTAGTCTTACATTGCTGAATTAGGAACGACTAGCACTGTTGTTTTGTTTCTCTTAATTTCGCACAAAGCTACTCGAGGGCTGTCTGCGCTAGCCGTACCTAATTTAGCAATGTAAGTCTAGAGGGAAGGCAGCTAGTCATCACCACCCACTGCCAACTTTTGGGCTACTCTTTTACCAACAAATAGTGAGATTGACCGTCACATTATAACGCCCCCACGGCTGAAAGGGCATGCATGTTTGGTGCAACCGGGATTCGAACCCGCGACCCTCGGATTACGAGTCGAACGCCTTAACACTCTTGGCCATGCCAGGACAGAGGGCTAGACCACAACAAATATAGTTGTGGTGGTACGGTTTTAAAATTATAGACGTGAACATTTCTTGATAAATGTAACACAGAAATAAAGAAAAATTAAAATTTAAATCCCAGTGTAAAAGAACGCCGTCAACTGAAATCATTTCATTTGTAATTTATCCTATTGAAATGGGTAATTTTTGTACAAACGATGCTGACAGAGCATCCTATACATTTCATAAGTATTATGAAATAATACTTTCATAAGTATTCAAAATTAAATATTTTATGTTCGTTTCTAAAATTCGTGTTATGAAGTATATTTCACCCTCTGTCCATTTTGTATTTTTGTCATTTCAAAACAAATTCATCTTTTGAAACTTTGTGAAAAATGTGACTTATTTCTTGAAACAGTTTCGTTTTCTAGTGAAACGGATCAGCTCAGTGGTGACTCTAAGATTCGACATTCGATCCCTACAGTTTGCACAGAACAGATAGCACATTTTGAAGTTTTGTGCTTATCAAGAAAAAGCTATTTTCAAAACTTTACAAGTGAACAATTATTGTAAATCTAAAGTTTAAGGTAATATAGCTTCGAAATGTCGCGCGAAGCTGCTCGAGGGCTATTTGAATTTGTCATGGGCTCTCTGAGTTAGCTGTTCCTCATTTCGAAGTGATAAGCTTTAGGGAAGGCAGTTGTTTTACACCACCGACCCGCGACAAAAAGTGAAATTGACAGTGACATTATAACGCTCTCAAGGCTGAAAGAACAAGCATATTCGTGATGGGATTCGAATTTGTGGCTTGCAGTTTGCAGGGCGAACACTAACCACCAAACCCAAAGTTTAAGGTGAAAGATAAAACTTTTATATTTACAAATATTTTAAACCTTATATTTCTCATTTGAATCAACATGAGTTCATCTGTCTTACAAAAGTTTGGTTTGGCCCAGCGATAGAGCTCTGAATTTGATCTGACCTGATCCTTGTTCGAATCTTTGCAATACCACAAACTATTCCGAGCTTCTTAAATTGTAGATGCACTATTAGAGTAGCAATCGACCCCTTGGCACGGAGGATGGGTGATAGGAAGCTAGTGACCGGTTATCATCTCTCTGTCCACTTGATTAAAATTACGAACAGAGTCAAGAAGCCATAGTAGGTTGACCCTAAATAGAAAATAGAAATCGTTTTCTCCACATAACGTCAATGTTCTTGTATAATAGCTATAAATGAAATATCAGACTATTATTTGCTTTTAATTCCAATTAAACCTTCAAAGGTCTTATTAATATATATATATTTATGTAGGCATTCGTCTAATCAAAAAACCACCAGCGCTCAGCGCTTCCAGGAAAAGTGTAGAATTCTTCAAAACCTGAACCGTTTTCTGAACGAAGAAGTCATGAAACTGTCTCATCTTCTGAACGAAGAACGGAACCACAGTGAGAGACAACATCTGTAAGTAATAATCCTACACGTGCCACAGATTAAGGTGCAGTAAGTGTATCTTTCATGCAAAGAAAATCTGTCATAATGAATCGATAACCCATGTCCATCGAGCAACAGTGCCACAGTTAAATTACAGATAATGTATTTTTTTTGTCCAAATGTAACTTCAAAGAAGTCGTACCGCAATGTCTGGGAAATGTTATAAACAACCATATTACATTTTCTATTTACTCTTTGCTTATTTACATTGTGTCTGTGTTTCCAGGACAGCTACATTACCTTTTCTAATACGGAAAACCTTATATCACTGCTTTCTCAATATATTGTTAAACCTGTTATTACTTAAAGTTGTTTTAAATATTTTTTATCACAGCTTTAGGTATGAAGATCACGTGTAAACTGTACAACTTTAAACAGTAATTATAAGTTTAAAGGCTCCAACCCCCTGAAAACGATCTTAGGTTAGTTTAATACAACATAATACATTTTCAACATGCTCAAGTGATGTAAAACCATTGTAATAATTATTCACTTAGTGGAGTAATGGAGTCATTAAAAACTACATACAGACGTAAAGTTACTGGTAGTTATTTGTAAAAAACAATTCACACAACTAGACGTAAAGTTAGTTAGTTATCACCATTAGATTCCATCTAGGAACATTGGGCCGCAATCGCTTGCGGATTCTTCAACAAGTATTTAAGTGAGTAGGTTGTTGGCCCACTGCACCGAGCCGTCCCTAATTTAGCAATGTAAGACTAGAGGGAAGGCAGCTAGTCATCACCACCCACCGCCAACTCTTGGGCTACTCTTTTACCACCGAATAGTGGGATTGACCGGCACATTATAACGCCACCACGGCTGAAAGGGCGAGCATGTTTGGCGCGACGCAAGCACGAACCCGCGACCCTCGGATTACGAGTCGCACGCCTTACGCGCTAGGCCATGCCAGGCCAGACGTAAAGTTACTGGTAGTTATTTATAAACATAACAGTTTACACAACTACACGTTAAGTCAGATATAGTTAGTTATAAGGAAAATAATTCATACAACTAGGCTTAAGAAAAAAGTTGCAACAAGTGGTCAGACAAATTAAATCGTTGCTAGGATTGTATGTAACAGATGAATCGTTACTAGGATGGTATGTAACAGGGGAATCGTTACTAGGATGGTGTGTAACAGGTGAATCGTTGCTAGGATGGTATGTAACAGGTGAATCGTTACTAGGATGGTATGTAACAGGTGAATCGTTGTTAGGATGGTATATAACAGGTGAATCGTTGTTAGGATGGTATATAACAGATGAATCGTTACTAGGATGGTATGTAACAGGTGAATCGTTGCTAGGATGGTATGTAACAGGTAAATCGTTACTAGGATGGTATGTAACAGATGAATCGTTCCTAGGATGGTATGTAACAAATGAATCGTTGTTAGGATTGTATGTAACAGATGAATCGTTACTAGGATGGTATGTAACAGGTGAATCGCTGCTAGGATGGTATGTAACAGGTGAATCGTTACTAGGATGGTATGTAACAGGTGAATCTTTGCTAGGATGGTATGTAACAGGTGAATCGTTACTAGGATGGTATGTAACAGGTGAATCGTTGTTAGGATGGTATATAACAGGTGAATCGTTGTTAGGATGGTATGTAACAAGTGAATCGTTACTAGGATGGTATCTAACAGGTGAATCGTTGTTAGGATGGTATATAACAGGTGAATTGTTGTTAGGATGGTATGTAACAGGTGAATCGTTACCAGGATGGTATGTAACAGGTGAATCGTTATTAGGATGGTATGTAACAGGTGAATCGTTACTAGGATGGTATGTAACAGGTGAATCATTGTTAGGATGGTATGTAACAGGTGAATCGTTGTTAGGATGGTATGTAACATGTGAATCGTTGTTAGGATGGTATGTAACAGGTGAATCGTTACTAGGATGGTATGTAACAGGTGAATCGTTGTTAGGATGGTATGTAACATGTGAATCGTTGTTAGGATGGTATGTAACAGGTGAATCGTTACTAGGATGGTATGTAACAGGTGAATCGTTGCTAGGATGGTATGTAACAGGTGAATCGTTGTTAGGATGGTATGTAACAGGTGAATCGTTACTAGGATGGTATGTAACAGATGAATCGTTGCTAGGATGGTATGTAACAAGTGAATCGTTGTTAGGATGGTATGTAACAGGTGAATCGTTACTAGGATGGTATGTAACAGGTGAATCGTTGCTAGGATGGTATGTAACAGGTGAATCGTTACTAGGATGGTATGTAACAGGTGAATCGTTACTAGGATGGTATGTAACAGGTGAATCGTTGTTAGGATGGTATATAACAGGTGAATCGTTCCTAGGATGTTATATAACAGGTGAATCGTTGTTAGGATGGTATGTAACAGGTGAATCGTTACTAGGATGGTATGTAACAGGTGAATCGTTGTTAGGATGGTATATAACAGGTGAATCGTTCCTAGGATGTTATGTAACAAATGAATCGTTCCTAGGATGGTATGTAACAGGTGAATCGTTGTTAGGATGGTATGTAACAGGTGAATCGTTACTAGGATGGTATGTAACAGGTGAATCGTTGCTAGGATGGTATGTAACAGGTGAATCGTTACTAGGATGGTATGTTACAGGTGAATCGTTGTTAGGATGGTATATAACAGGTGAATCGTTGTTAGGATGGTATATAACAGATGAATCGTTACTAGGATGGTATGTAACAGGTGAATCGTTGCTAGGATGGTATGTAACAGGTGAATCGTTACTAGGATGGTATGTAACAGATGAATCGTTCCTAGGATGGTATGTAACAGGTGAATCGTTGTTAGGATGGTATGTAACAGGTGAATCGTTACTAGGATGGTATGTAACAGGTGAATCGTTGCTAGGATGGTATGTAACAGGTGAATCGTTACTAGGATGGTATGTAACAGGTGAATCGTTGTTAGGATGGTATGTAACAGGTGAATCGTTGTTAGGATGGTATATAACAGATGAATCGTTACTAGGATGGTATGTAACAGGTGAATCGTTGCTAGGATGGTATGCTAACAGGTGAATCGTTGTTAGGATGGTATATAACAGGTGAATCGTTGTTAGGATGGTATGTAACAGGTGAATCGTTACTAGGATGGTATGTAACAGGTGAATCGTTGTTAGGATGGTATATAACAGGTGAATTGTTGTTAGGATGGTATGTAACAGGTGAATCGTTACTAGGATGGTATGTAACAGGTGAATCGTTACTAGGATGGTATATAACAGGTGAATCGTTTGCTGGATGGTATGTAACAGGTGAATCATTGTTAGGATGGTATGTAACATGTGAATCGTTGTTAGGATGGTATGTAACAGGTGAATCGTTGCTAGGATGGTATGTAACAGGTGAATCGTTGTTAGGATGGTATGTAACAGGTTAATCGTTACTAGGATTGTATGTAACAGGTGAATCATTGTTAGGATGGTATGCAACAGATGAATTGTTGCTAGGATGGTATGCTAACAAGTGAATCGTTGTTAGGATGGTATATGTAACAGGTGAATCGTTGTTGGGATGGTATGTAAACAGATGAATCGTTGTTAGGATGGTATGTAACATGTGAATCGTTGTTAGGATGGTATGTAACAGGTGAATCGTTGCTAGGATGGTATGTAACAGGTGAATCGTTCCTAGGATGTTATGTAACAGGTGAATCGTTGCTAGGATGGTATGTAACAGGTGAATCGTTACTAGGATTGTATGTAACAGGTGAATCGTTGTTAGGATGGTATATAACAGATGAATCGTTACTAGGATGGTATGTAACAGGTGAATCGTTACTAGGATGGTATGTAACAGGTGAATCGTTGTTGGGATGGTATATAACAGGTGAATCGTTGTTAGGATGGTATGTAACAGGTGAATCGTTACTAGGATGGTATGTAACAGGTGAATCGTTGTTAGGATGGTATATAACAGGTGAATTGTTGTTAGGATGGTATGTAACAGGTGAATCGTTACTAGGATGGTATGTAAAAGGTGAATCGTTACTAGGATGGTATGTAACAGGTGAATCGTTACTAGGATGGTATGTAACAGGTGAATCGTTGTTAGGATGGTATATAACAGGTGAATCGTTCCTAGGATGTTATATAACAGGTGAATCGTTGTTGGGATGGTATGTAACAGGTGAATCGTTACTAGGATGGTATGTAACAGGTGAATCGTTGTTAGGATGGTATATAACAGGTGAATCGTTCCTAGGATGTTATGTAACAGGTGAATCGTTCCTAGGATGGTATGTAACAGGTGAATCGTTACTAGGATGGTATGTAACATGTAATCGTTGCTGTGGATGGTATGTAACAGGTGAATCGTTCCTAGGATGTTATGTAACAGGTGAATTGTTGCTAGGGATGGTATGTTACAGGTGAATCGTTACTAGGATTGTATGTAACAGGTGAATCGTTGTTAGGATGGTATGTAACAGATGAATCGTTGCTAGGATGGTATGTAACAAGTGAATCGTTGTTAGGATGGTATGTAACAGGTGAATCGTTGTTAGGATGGTATGTAACAGATGAATTGTTGTTAGGATGTTAGTATGTAACATGTGAATCGTTGTTAGGATGGTATGTAACAGGTGAATCGTTGCTAGGATGGTATGTAACAGGTAAACTATCAAATAATCGAATATTTATATTTTTCTCCTTAGGGACATTGTTTGAGTTGCAGGAAGAGATCGAACAGTTCGAGAGAGATTACGTCTTCCTCCTCAGTCTTCCATCAGATTCACATTTCGAGATGGTTGCGAAATGATGGAAGTTTATCAATACGGTGTAGACAGGGTAAGTAGACAAATACGGTGTGGACAGGGTAAGTAGACTTTACCTCATTATCAATACGGTGTAGACAGGGTAAGCAGACTTTAGCTCATTATCAATACGGTGTGGACAGGGTAAGCAGACTTTAGCTCATTATCAATACGGTGTAGACAGGGGTAAGTAGACTTTAGCTCATTATCAATACAGTGTAAACAGGGTAAGTAGACAAATACGGTGTGGACAGGGTAAGTAGACTTTAGCTCATTATCAATACAATGTAGACAGGGTAAGTAGACTTTAGCTCATTATCAATACGGTGTGGACAGGGTAAGTAGACTTTAGCTCATTATCAATACAGTGTAGACAGGGTAAGTAGACTTTAGCTCATTATCAATACGGTGTGGTCAGGGTAAGTAGACTTTAGCTCATTATCAATACAGTGTAGACAGGGTAAGTAGACTTTAGCTCATTATCAATACGGTGTGGTCAGGGTAAGCAGACTTTAGCTCATTATCAATACGGTGTAGACAGGATAAGTAGACTTTAGCTCATTATCAATACGGTGTAGACAGGGTAAGCAGACTTTAGCTCATTATCAATACGGTGTAGACAGGATAAGTAGACTTTAGCTCATTATCAATACGGTGTAGACAGGGTAAGCAGACTTTAGCTCATTATCAATACGGTGTAGACAGGGTAAGCAGACTTTAGCTCATTATCAATACGGTGTGGACAGGGTAAGTAGACAAATACGGTGTGGACAGGGTAAGTAGGCTTTAGCTCATTATCAATACGGTGTGGACAGGGTAAGTAGACTTTAGCTCATTATCAATACGATGTGGTCAGGGTAAGTAGACTTTAGCTCATTATCAATACGATGTGGTCAGGGTAAGTAGACTTTAGCTCATTATCAATACGGTGTAGACAGGGTAAGCAGACTTTAGCTCATTATCAATACGGTATAGACAGGGTAAGTAGACTTTAGCTCATTATCAATACGGTGTGGACAGGGTAAGTAGACTTTAGCTCATTACCAATACGGTGTGGTCAGGGTAAGTAGACTTTAGCTCATTATCAATACGGTGTAGACAGGGTAAGTAGACTTTAGCTCATTATCAATACGGTGTAGACAGGGTAAGTAGACTTTAGCTCATTATCAATACGGTGTAGACAGGATAAGTAGACTTTAGCTTATTATCAATACAGTGTAGACAGGGTAAGTAGACTTTAGCTCATTATCAATACGGTGTAGACAGGGTAAGTAGACTTTAGCTCATTATCAATACGGTGTAGACAGGGTAAGTAGACTTTAGCTCATTATCAATACGGTGTAGACAGGGTAAGTAGACTTTAGCTCATTATCAATACGGTGTAGACAGGGTAAGTAGACTTTAGCTCATTATCAATACGCTGTAGACAGGGTAAGTAGACTTTAGCTCATTACCAATACAGTGTAGACAGGGTAAGTAGACTTTAGCTTATTATCAATACGGTGTGAGACAGGGTAAGTAGACTTTAGCTCATTACCAATACGGTGTAGACAGGGTAAGTAGACTTTAGCTCATTATCAATACGGTATAGACAGGATAAGTAGACTTTAGCTCATTATCAATACGGTGTAGACAGGGTAAGTAGACTTTAGCTCATTATCAATACGGTATAGACAGGATAAGTAGACTTTAGCTCATTATCAATACGGTGTAGACAGGGTAAGTATACTTTAGCTCATTATCAATACGGTGTGTGACAGGGTAAGTAGACTTTAGCTCATTACCAATACAGTGTAGACAGGGTAAGTAGACTTTTAGCTTATTATCAATACGGTATAGACAGGATAAGTAGACTTTAGCTCATTATCAATACGGTGTAGACAGGGTAAGTAGACTTTAGCTCATTATCAATACGGTATAGACAGGATAAGTAGACTTTAGCTCATTATCAATACGGTGTGGACAGGGTAAGTATACTTTAGCTCATTACCAATACAGTGTGGACACGGTAAGTAGACTTTAGCTTATTATCAATACGGTATAGACAGGGTAAGTAGACTTTAGCTCATTACCAATACGGTGTGGTCAGGGTAAGTAGACTTTAGCTCATTATCAATACGATGTAGACAGGGTAAGTAGACTTTAGCTCATTACCAATACACAGTGGACAGGGTAAGTAGACTTTAGCTCATTATCAATACGGTGTAGACAGGATAAGAAGACTTTAGCTCATTATCAATACGGTGTAGACGGGATAAGTAGACTTTAGCTCATTATCAATACGGTGCAGACAGGATAAGTAGACTTTAGCTCATTATCAATACGGGTGTAGACAGGATAAGTAGACTTTAGCTCATTATCAATACGGTGTAGACAGGATAAGTAGACTTTAGCTCATTATCAATACGGTGTAGACAGGGTAAGTATACTTTTAGCTCATTATCAATACGGTGTAGACAGGATAAGAAGACTTTAGCTCATTATCAATACGGTGTAGACAGGATAAGTAGACTTTAGCTCATTATCAATACGGTGTAGACAGGATAAGAAGACTTTAGCTCATTATCAATACGGTGTGTGACAGGATAAGTAGACTTTAGCTCATTATCAATACGGTGTGGACAGGGTAAGTATACTTTAGCTCATTATCAATACGGTGTGGACAGGGGTAAGTAGACTTTAGCTCATTATCAATACGGTGTGGACAGGGTAAGTAGACTTTAGCTCATTATCAATACGATGTGGACAGGGTAAGTAGACTTTAGCTCATTATCAATACGGTGTGGACAGGGTAAGTAGACTTTAGCTCATTATCAATACGGTGTGGACAGGGTAAGTAGACTTTAGCTCATTATCAATACGGTGTAGACAGGGTAAGTATACTTTTAGCTCATTATCAATACGGTGTAGACAGGGTAAGTAGACTTTAGCTCATTATCAATACGGTGTAGACAGGATAAGTAGACTTTAGCTCATTATCAATACGGTGTAGACAGGGTAAGTAGACTTTTAGCTCATTATCAATACGGTGTAGACAGGGTAAGTATACTTTAGCTCATTATCAATACGGTGTGGACAGGGTAAGTAGACTTTAGCTCATTATCAATACGGTGTGGACAGGGTAAGTATACTTTAGCTCATTATCAATACACGTGTGGACAGGGTAAGTAGACTTTTAGCTCATTATCAATACGGTGTGGACAGGGGTAAGTAGACTTTAGCTCATTATCAATACGGTGTAGACAGGGTAAGTAGACTTTAGCTCATTATCAATACAGTGTAGACAGGGTAAGTAGACTTTAGCTCATTATCAATACAGTGTAGACAGGGTAAGTAGACTTTAGCTCATTATCAATACAGTGTAGACAGGGTAAGTAGACTTTGAGCTCATTATCAATACAGTGTAGACAGGGTAAGTAGACTTTAGCTCATTATCAATACGGTGTGTGTAGACAGGGTAAGTAGACTTTAGCTCATTACCAATACGGTGTGGTCAGGGTAAGTAGACTTTAGCTCATTATCAATACGGTGTGGTCAGGGTAAGTAGACTTTAGCTCATTATCAATACGGGCAGTAGACAGGGTAAGTAGACTTTAGCTCATTATCAATACGGTTGTAGACAGGGTAAGTAGACTTTAGCTCACCACAGTTTCAAAATCTCACCAACATTTAAAACATACAACATCACACAATATTTTGACATGATCAACATTTAAAACATACAGCAGCACATAATATTGTGATATGACCAACATTTAAAACATACAGCATCGCACGATATTGTGACGCATGCCCAACATTAAAGGCAACATACAACATCACACGATATTGGCGGCCATGACCAACATTTGAAACATATACAGCATCACACAATAATATTGCATGACCAACATTTAAAACATACAGCATCACACACAATATTGTGACATGACAAATATTTAAAACATACAGCATCACACGATTGTGCCAGACATGACCAACATTTTGTCATACAGCATCACACAATATTGTGACATGACCAACATTTTAAAACATACAGCATCACATGATATTGTGACATGACCAACATTTAAAACATACAGCATCGCACAATATTGTGACATGACCAACACATTAAAAAACATACAAACATCACAATGATATTTTGACATGACCAACATTTAAACATACAACATCACACAATATTGTGACATGACCAACATTTAAAAAACACATACAACATCACAATGATATTGTGACATGACCAACATTTAAAACATACAACATCACACAACACGATATTGGTGACATGATCAACATTTAAAAACATACAGCATCACACAATATTGTGACATACATTTCAACATTTAAAAAAACATACAACATCACAATAGTCAATATTGTGACATGACCAACATTTAAAACATACAGCATCACACAATATTGTGACATGACCAACATTTAAAACATACAAATATCACACAATATTGTGACATGACCAACATTTAAAACATACAACATCACACACAATTGTGACATGACCAACATTTAAAACACATAAGCAACATCATAATGATATTTGACATGACCAACATTTAAAACATACAATATCACACAATATTGTGACATGACCAACATTTAAAACATACAACATCACACGATACAGACATGACCAACATTTTAAAAAACATACAATACACGATATTGTGACATGACCAACATTTAAAATATACAGCATCACACAATATTGTGACATGACCAACATTTAAAATATACAACATCACACAATATTGGACATGACCAACATTTAAAACATACAAATATCACACGATATTTGGACATGACCAACATTTAAAAACATACAATATCACACACGATATTGTGATCTGATCAACATTTGAAACATACAAATATCACGATATTATTTTGACATGACCAAATATTTAAAACATACAACATCACACGATATTTGACAGCGACCTACGTTTGAAACATACAAACATACACAACACGATATTTTGACATGACCAACATTTTAAAACATACAACATCACACGATATTGTGACATGACCAAATATTTAAAACATACAGCATCACACAATATTGTGACATGACCAACATTTCTAAAATATACAACATCACACGATATTTTGACATGACCAACATTTAAAACATACAAATATCACACAATATTGTGACATGATCAACGTTTGAAACATAAAACATCACAATGATATTTCGACATGACCAACATTAAAACATACATCACACGATATTGTGACACATGACCAACATTTAAAAAATACATACAGACATCAGCATAATGATATTGTGACATGACCAACATTTAAAACATACAGCATCACACAATATTGTGACATGACCAACATTTAAAACATACAACATCACACGATATTGTGACATGACCAACATTTAAAACATACAACATCACACAATATTGTGACATGACCAACATTTAAAACATACAACATCACACGATATTGTGACATTTAAATTACATTTAAAACATACAACACATCACACACGATATTGTGACATGACCAATATTTAAAACACATACAACATCACAATGATATTGTGACATGACCAACATTTAAAACATACAGCATCACACAATATTGTGACATGACCAACATTTAAAAACACATACAAATATCACACGATATTGTGACATGACCAACATTTAAAACATACAACAATACACGATATTGTGACATTTGATTCTCAACATTTTAAAACATACAGTCACACACAATATTGTGACATGACCAACATTTAAAACATACAACATCACACGATATTGTGACATGACCAACATTTAAAAAACATACAACATCAGCACGATATTGTGACATGACCAACATTTAAAACATACAAATATCACAACAATATTGTGACATGACTCAACATTTAAAAAAAACATACAGCATCACACAATATTGTGACATTTAATTCAACATTTAAAACATACAACATCACACAATACTGTGACATGACCAATATTTAAAACATACAAATATCACACGATATTGTGACATGACCAAATATTTTAAAACATACAAACATCACACGATATTGTGACATGACCAACATTTAAAACATAGCTACATCACACACAAATATTGTGACATGAATTCAACATTTAAAAAACATATGCACATCGCTACACACACAGACATGAATTCAACATTTAAAACATACAGCATCACACAATATTGTGACATGACCAACATTTAAAAAACATACAAATATCACACAATATTGTCATAAAACATTCAA